>NC_085137.1:142953562-143253562 GCF_035046485.1 Aedes albopictus | reverse complement strand
CGCTGTGAGGTTGTCTATTCTCCAGCAGCATAGTGCAAAACTGCAGTCATTCGAATGTTCACGCGAGAATTCAGCGCCAAATTGATCACGGTGTATACACATTTTTCCCTCTTCTGGTGATAAAATGCAACCGAGTTCGGGGAAATAAATCGATTCGAATGCGATATTGATGCACGAAATGGAGAACACCGAAAGGGGGAGACGCAGGGAAGACGAGGGACCATAACTAGTGTATAGTGTTCCAATGCTAACGTTTAAATTGCTGCCGTTCCATGCGTGAAGCGCACATTTCGAGGAAGAGACAATAAATATCTGCCATTGGAAATCGATCCAAAGTGAATTTATTCGGAAAACCTATATATGGGGAAATGGAGGATATAGTTGAAGTAGACAATTGGTTTAGCAAGCTGGAAATTGCGGAAAATACGGCTTATTACACAGTGAAAAACTATTCGAGTTTTGAAATTGAAAAAAAAACACAGGGGAAGTAACATAATTCAGAGAGCCTTGATTAATTGTTACTCATTTATTCTAAACGACCAAATCACATTGTGAGACGATTTTTACCAGTGAAAGACAAAAGATAATCCTTGTATTATTTCACTGGATCGTTCTCTAGACTGTTTTCTTAAGCATGTTGAACTCAAAGCTAGCCTTGAACTTTCCCCCACAAAGTTCAATTTTATTGCCTAGTTGCCTGCAATTTGGCCGACGATAACCCCCATGACAAAGGAAACAAATCTGTCGAAAATACCCAAAGTCTAATGACCGAAACATGTTACTATGGTTAATCATTATTTCAGTGTCCGGCACGGAGACAAATTTCGTTCGTTTGAAATAAAAATATTCATGTTTATTCGGTAAACTGATAAAATATTTAAAACTAAATATTAATTTTTAAAACTAACTCAATTACATGTTGATTTCTACAATACCCATTGAAGAGCCCCTCGTTCCGCCGTCGAGAATATGAACAAAACTCTCAAGTTTCAGCGTCAGCACCAAACAAGATTTCCTCTTGCAAAAAAGGCAAGTTTCACCAAAAGTTTCCACGAAATTCCATTGATTTCGGGAGCGTATGTTATCTACATGATGTTGGCATTGAAAGTGCCACGCGGGAAGTGGGTTTTCCGCGGGAAGTGGAGGAAATGACTTTACAAATTTAATTGGAAAACAAATAATTCCAACATTTGTTTCTCACATAACCTGCCAGAAGAAGCATGTTTGTTTCAAAAATGGATTGAATTTGCTATAAATGTGATGTTCGATTTGCTCCAAACAGTTTTATTTTTGCTGCCAGAACAAATTGACAATTTATTTGAGTTTGCCTGAAATATTTCTTCCATGCTTTCTTCCATGCTTTTTTCTGCGTAGGCCATTGCGCTGAATGCCGTTTGGGCGAATTATGATCAAAATTGCAGGTTTCGACTGGATGATTGTTGACTTTCTGGAATTTTATCAGTCTAACAAATTGTGTTGATTAATCTTCTATCATCGCCAACGTTTCAATCCGGCTATTCGACCATCTTCAAGGCTTTGTGTATCGGATCGCCTATTTGGTACACATTTTGCGACATTATTAGGTGTAGTAATTTCTCGATGGCAATATTCCCAATCCAAACCAGTTGCAGCAATGTTTGCTTTGGAGCTTTTGGATGAATAAGGGTTTTTTTTTGTTTCCTTTTATTCGTGAATTTTACCTTATGCTAATTTTTCACACAGGATAAGGGAAAAATGAATAAGCAACTCAGATGTCCAAACTTGTCAACAGACGCATAGATTTTGTAATTCCTGGTTTACATTTTTCAACTGAAACGAACATTTCACTTGCTAACTTCTCAAACATGTTCAATCCAATGGAATGATGTGTTTAGACTGAATAAATGGCATGAGTGTCCTTTTAAATGCTTCTGAGTTGAAGCCAGTGCAGTGTTTACGTTGTTCAATTCGTGCGGTGTGTAAGCAAACTGAATTGAATTCATCTTATTTGACACATAACTTGAACTCAACTCACATGAAACGCGGGTTTAGACGAGGCAAGTGAGATGATTTCGTTTGACTTGAATGAAAAAGTTCAACATGTTCAACTTTCGTTCAAGTCAAGCGAGTTGCTCAAGTGAGATGAATGGTGGTGTTTACACGATCGATTCGCATTCAATTGGGTATTTTCCATTGACTATTTAGAATCAAGTCACTAGCACCGTCTAAACCAGGCATAAGAAAGAGGCAGCATGAGCTATCAAATCCATAACACATCTCCCGTACTCTCTGCTTTTAGCTTTATGATTGCTTCCTAGCGAAATTGAGGTTTTTGTTGATATGCTAATTAACAGCTGAAAGCTTTTGTATAGCACAGCTTCCCGGGTAGAGGAAAAGAGCTAAATAATAGCACATTTTGATATGGAGATCAAAAAGTTGTATTGATTTGATTGAGATAAGAGATAAAAGATCTAAAAATAATGTCACAAATTTACTCCTGGAACATCATCATCAAAACCAATAGTAGCGAGCTATTCGTTTGATCTTGAAATATCAAATTTTGATATTGTTCAGATGTTCCAGGAACATTTTTTAGATATTATTTTCAGATCCTCTATCTAAGCTTAACAGCTAATCGCGTTCGATAATTTTACCGAATTCTCAACCGCTGAGCTTTCGGTAATGGACTTTCAACGAAATTCTGTAAAAAAAAATACAAAATTTCGGTAAAATTTATCGATCATCTGTCAAACTCTAAAGAAGTTCAGTAAATGTTGCCAGCTTTACCAATTTTTTTCGGTTAACAAAACTTAACGGTTGAGATGTCGGTAAAATATTACCGAAGTCGGTGATTTTTTCTATGTGTGTACCGCTTATTTAAATGAAGAATAGTCAATAACAGCTAGCCTTTAAATTTACGTCCAGAAATTTCTCAATCAGACACCTTAGACATACTCCACAGAGATACCTCTACCAAAAAGTAAACCTGGAGGAATCCCAGTGATGCCGGAAAGACTAACTTAATTGCTAGGCTTGTAATCACAACAACAGGCAGCTTTCATTGTTTATTCTGTTCCAAAGGAAATAGGGTAAGTGTACCAATTATGGCTATAGTACCAATTATTCGCCATAGTTGATTTTCAACCTTTAACGATGTAAATAAACAAGAAAAAATTTGTGAACAATAGATCACATTTACAAAAGATAGTCGCACTCATTTAAACTCCACATTTTGCTCAAATCATGGTAGAAATAAATCATTTTCCTTAAAATTTCGGCTTCCTTGCACCCTTTTTCGCCATAGTGTACCAGTTATGGCTAACTCCATAAGGAATGCATGCAAATAGTGCGAAAAGGAACCGAAGTTCAAAAATGTAGCCATAACTGGTACAGGGTTCCTATCATTGGCACACGCTTTAATAAATACTAAAAGTAGTTTTGGCTCTGTTTCCATATTTTTGCTGTAAAGTATGGAAACTAAGCTGTCTTTTAACTTATTGATGACATTCGTTGGTCTTCTCGTTATTTTTGTATAAATAGTTTTCCTTAGGTAGTGCCATAATTGGAACACGCACCCTATAAAAGAATATTTTTTTTATAAACCCGAAGCGGAAAACACAGGTGCAATCAGAACAAAGATGCAGAAGATTTCTTTTGCGTTTTATATCGAGATCTCCAAGAGAGAATCTTTCCTCATGATATATCAAAGATGTTGTCGCGGAATTTTTCCTAAAGTTTCTCTCGGGATTCCTCCTGGAGATTTTCCTCGATTTATTTTGGTTTTCCTCTTAGGACTTCTACAAAAGATCTTTCAGGGATTTTAATTCTGGGTTTTCTACCAGACCTTGCCTCTAAGGAATGTTTCTCAAATTTTCAGTAAGAGTCCCTACCGGGATTTCGCCGGAAGTTTCTCCTGTAATTTCTTCATGAAATTTCCGTGAACTTTCTCTGAAAGCTTATCCCTGGAATTCTAGTGGAGTTTCAGCCGAAATATTCCCTAAAATCTCTCGCGGTATTTCTGAAGGTTCACCTGCGGTTTCTGTCGGTGTTTCTCTCAGAAGGCCGGCTCCAGAGGCACGTTATTTTCCATTTGGGACATTTGTGCCATCGCCAAAATAATAGCCTATTTCATCACCTACCTGAGGGAAAGGAAGGAAATAAGGATGAGGATGGGGATAAGGACAGGTAGAGAAATAGGAAAAATACCCTGAAAGAGGTTACTAACGCATAAGCGTACCACAATGGGTTCAAACAGCGACCTGAAAAGGACACTGTAATAACGCATAAAGCGTATGGCTCTCTTTCGGTAAAAACTCAAAATATCAAATCTCATGCTTGAGTTGTTTCACGCGTGATTCTAGACTCGCCAAACTAACTGCCGAAAAAATCATGCATGACTTGACTCGCGATTTCACTCATTGCGTTATTTCTTGGTGTCCTTATTATTTACACCGAAGTTTTTATGATTATATGATAGAGCAAAAGCAAACCTATCGTACAACAACATTGGATGTCGTTCAAATTGATTTGGGTACATTTTACAAGCGAACGAGATTTCGACGCTTGACTCGTGAGAGCGAGATTTTGCGTGAAAATCTCGCGTACGAGAAAATGATTCAGAATCGCGCGCGAGTTTGCTCACGCAGGAGCGGTTCATGAGTGTGCTTTAAGTGTGATTTTACCAACACTGGCCATAGCTCTTTACGACAGCAGGTTAACAACAACAGAATATCCTGAATATTCAGGTCTCTGAAGTCAGTTTCGCTTAAGGTGAAACGGGACGCCGTGTTATTTTTCCTATCTTGCCTTTCTTTCTAACAATTTGCCTCGCGATTTTGAAGATGGTAATCTCGAGTTCTATCGCACTGAAGATGCTGAAAAACAATCAGCATATGCACTGCAAGTGAGAATACACAGTGATAGGTTTTTGTTGCAAAATATGAAGTAGAATCTGAGATTACCATCTTAGTAGCAACAGAGCAATGGCGGATATTTCCCCGACCGTCCCGTCCGCCCTTAATAAGTGTATACCGAATACTCGGAAACGCAGTTAGCGTTAGCGTTAGCGTTAGCGTTAGCGTTAGCGTTAGCGTTAGCGTTAGCGTTAGCGTTAGCGTAGTTACGGTATACTTCGTAGATTGGATACTAACCATATTTATGTACCTTTTGCTAATCTTGCTCGGATTGCTTTTCGGAACAAGGCTGGGAGTTAACTTTGCTCCAACCTTAAGCTATGTTTCGTGTTGCCAAGTAGAGCGCTCAAGTAAAATTCCCTCTTTTTCCGCAAGTAATTTTGACAACTGATCCAGTATGGGGAGAAACGTAACTTTTCCTTACGGAATAATAGCGCGGACAATTTTTCCGCAAGGAAAAGTGACAGCTCCATTTGATTCGCACGGGAGGCGTTATGAGTGTTACACTTTTATCCTTACTTGCCATCTGCGAACCGCTCAAGTAATTTTGAAGCGGAATCATTACTTGACCATTACTTGTCCTATCTTTTTGCACAGTACGTACGAAGTGGAAGCTAGCCATTATGCAAGAGTACCAAAAGCACAAATGTCGCTATTCCCGGCCACGCCCATCTTTACCGTAACTTGGGATAGGGGAAGGAAATGTTGATGTAGCACTTATTTAAGAGGCCTCCGACTCAGTGACACTCCCATAAGTAAGGTGGTTTGGAGGTGTATTATGTAGGTCAAGGATTCGCCTGAAAAGCTGGCGATGGACCCACGGCATTGGTTGTTTACTTGGTTAAAATTTAATCTTTTGAAAGCAATTGAAGGCAATCAAAAGAGATTTTTTTTCTATTTATTGTTTAAATAATTATGTTTCTGCTCAGTGAGAGGCCCAAGCTGAACCGATCCCTCCAGGGTCATCGGAACATTACAATAAATGTTTGAAACGCGTGAAAAAAAAAGGAAAAAAAAGTGGCGATCCGAGAAAAGAAAACCTCAATTTACATAAAAAAAACGCAAAAACAACGAACAAAAACTCAATTTATTAAAAAAAATCACGTGGAACGAGTTGACCGAAAATAAAAACAAAAGATATTTTTTTTTTTCTATTTTTGTTGTATAAATAAATATGTTTCAGCTCAGTGCGAGGCACAAGCAGAACCAACCCTTCCAGGGTTGCAATGAATGTATAAAACGCGAGAAAAAAAAAAAGAATTGGCGACTCGTGAAAAAACAAAATAAAAAAAATAAATAAACGAAAAATCACGTTGAACAACAACAAAAACATCTCAATTTATAAAAAAAAAAACAAGATCGCGTAAAACGAGTAAAAAAAAATTGGCAATGCGAAAAAAAATCAATTTTTCTAAAAAAAAACACATTTACACCCGCGACATTAGGACACTCGGCTCGAAGAAAAACGACGCGGACAACGTGGTCTACCCGCCACCGAATGATATGGCGATCTTGACCCTTCAAAAAATAAGATGGATGTTGCGTCGTCTAACCCTGCGGTCGACCCGCTTGCACATCTGAAATAGAAAATAGGTGATAGGCTCACAACAGTTACATAATTTTCGAATCTCTGTAGACATGGACAAAAATTACCTGAATCCTCCTGAAACAAATGGTTTATTACCAATGAAAAACATAATACAAAAACAAGTAGACCAAATTGTAATCTTGGAATTTTCCTGCATTTAAATTAACAAAGCTAGAAAATTACAAGATCAAAATTTGTTATGGTAGATCTTGCGCCGTAACGCACCATTATAAGGTGATCTACCCACGTTACGGGGTATACCGAATACTCGGAAACGCAGTTGCGCAAAAACTGGACAGTTACATATCAAATGATACGAAGTTCTATAATCGGATTCACAGCTATCACATGCAAATGAAACAGCTTGCTGAATAGTTGTGTAGATCCATTTGATATACTTGGGTTTTAGACCCCAAGTTGTACCAAAGGTTCTCCGGCATTGCCCGAATGCCATACAAGCTTTCTTGATTCTGAACTCAATGTGAGGTATCCAGGAAAGCTTGGAATCAAGAATGACTCCAACGTACTTTACCTATTCAATCACATCGATTTCAGAATCAAAGAGACACAAAGGTCGAACGCCATTACGGTTTCACCTTTCCGTAAAAAGAACAATAGATGTTTTACTCGGATTAACCGAAAGGCCATATTGGCGACACCAACCCTCAACTACCTGAAGGGCGCTTTGCATCAGGTCGAAAAGGGTGGTGATACACATACCAACTAACAATGCTGGGTAGTCGTCGGTAAAACCATTAGTAGGAAAACTGCTCTTATTGAGTTGCCTCAATAGCGTATCTGCTACGAGATTCCACAAAAGCGGTGATAAGACTCCCCCTTGGGGGCATCCACAAACACTCAATTTCCTAATCCCTGCTAGACGCAATGTCGAGAAGAGATATCGGTTTTTGAGCATTTGGTGAATCCAATTAGAAATCATTGGAGATATACCATGACTCCGTGCTGCTTCCAATATGGCATCGAAAGGCACATTGTCAAAGGCACCCTCGATATCTAAGAAAACACCCAAACAAGATTGCTTGTGAGCGAATGCTTTCTCGATATCGTAAACAACCTTGTGTAAAAGAGTCACAGTGGGCTTACCAGATTGGTAGGCATGTTGGTTCACATGAAGAGGTACGTTGGCCAGATGAACATCACGGATGTGATGATCCACAATGCGTTCTAAGCATTTCATAAGAAAAGAGGTCAAACAGATAGGTCTGAAACTCTTTGCTTCTTCATACGACACACGACCCACTTTCGGAATAAACTTCACAGTAATGTCCCGCCAGGATTTGGGAATATACCCTGTAGCAAAACTGCAAACAGGTCTTTTTATACATGTTTGAAATGATCAAATCCCTTCTGAAGCAAAATAGGATAAATCTCATCTGCCTCAGGAGATTTGAAAGGAGCAAAGCTATTAAGTACCCACTCAATCGATTCTATAGTAACAATACTCCGAGCCGAGGCCAGGGAATCGTAACTACAAGAAAAGACATCAGGTTCATCCGAAGATGTAATATTCACACATCCAGGGGAGTGTGTGCTGAATAAGCATTCCAGAACTTCCTCATCAGAGGAAGCCAGATCGCCATTTGGGAAACGAAGTTCGTTCACTCGGAAATCCTTAGATTTCGCAAGGATTTTATTTAACCGACTGACTACGAGCCGACCTGGAGGCCTTCGATCCTGCCGAACGTTGTCTGTTCCAACTCTTTCTACATTGTTTCCTGAGTTTCGCCAGATCAGAGTTCCACCAAGAAGTTGCTCTTGTGATCTTCATAGACCGCAGAGAGCAAGCTTCTTCAAAAGCTTCCATGATGAAGGTCGTTGTAGTATCAACGGCATCATTTAAATTACTTGGAGTGTCAATGGATGGTGAGTATCCCTGAAATTTGGCCGCAACCAAATCAGTAAAAAAGATCCCAGTTTGTTGACCGGGGATTCCTTAAACGCAATGTTTGCGAAGTAATATTTAAATGTTCAGAAAAGATGTAGCGATAGTCAGATAAAGATTCTTCATCTGACACATGCGAATTGGTCAGCTCGTGACTAATTCTTCTAGAGCAAAGCGTCATGTCTAACACTTCCTCTCTAGCAGATACCATGTTTACTGAAAATAGCAAAAACCCGGGTTCACAAGGTTTCCTAGATAGACATTTCCCTTACGAAAGTAAGGTTCTTGTACCAAGGCCACTTGGGCTGTACCATTTTGCATAAGTCTGCAAAGATTGATCGTTGCTGTTCTTTTATGCTGAAGATTGATCTAAGCTATCCTAACCGTAGCCACTACCCAAACTAAACTAAAATAAACTCTTCGCAACAACAGCACAACAAAGAACAGCAACAATAAAACCAAATGGGTATCGATTGGAAAACGCCAAAGGCGAGGATACACAGAATACACTGTGTAAATCGCATAATGCGAAACCATATAGGTGAAAATTTAAACTAATTAACAACATCTTCATAATCCCGCCCTTTAGGAGAAACACAAGGTCCACTGCACCATTGCTCTGGTTAGCGCAGTAAGGGCTACATACTGTGGAGAGCGCCCTGGTACTCCACAGGCTCCGTTAGCGGTTAGGTTTTTATTAGACCCCCCCTAGCCATTCATTCCTAGGCACGGTAAGCATAAAGCCGCATCACACCATGAGTTAGGAGTCACCTGTTTAGTGGACTCTTACCGCTGGATCAGAGGGTCCGTAGTGTTATTCTTAGCCAATTGAGACAACCGCTACCGACACTACACAGCTATCTTGGCTGACCGAGAAAAGAAGTTAATATTGATGATCAACTTCATACGGACTCGAACAGCCGTCAAAATCTTCTAGGGAAATTCAGCGAGAAGCCCAGGAGGCATATCGGGCAAACCGCTGAGGAAAATCTCGAGAGGTAGATAGATGCATAGAATTTCGAGAAATATCTTACAAAGCTATGGACCAAATTTTTGAACAAATCTCTAAGGAATTTCTTATCCCTGAAAGTCAAGATAATTGATATCTACCATCCGTCTTTATTCAAAATTGTTGTTATGTCATCTTAAATTTCTGGCTTCATGTAGGGTTTTCATCAAAATCCCAACATCAAATATATCTAGCGAATTTTCCTGGGATTTTTTTCTAAATTTTGAAGATATTTTTCTGAAGAGTTCGCAAACTATGTAAATTTTACAACTTTGTCGGAAATCGCAAAGTGATCCAACGTCGGTGAGAAAAGTTGTACCCTAGTCTAAGTGAGGCAAAGTATTGAGATTTCATTATTGACATTATTCTTTTACATGTACATACTGGAAAACCACCATAATGTCTCGCTTCAGTTTACCTAGGGTATAACTTTTTCCACAGACGTCGTATCACTTTGAGGTCTTCGACAAAGTTGTTTGGCATATAGTCCCCTACAATAATACCAAAGGGTTTTATCATTAAACGCTTACAGCGCTACCTAGCGGCAAAAATCGAAAATTTAAGATTTCTGGATACTTTTGGTCACGTTTTCCCATACAAACTTGGCATTTTTCCATTTTTTTTTTTCATATAAGTATGGGCCACCCTAATCCTCAATCTGCCCTACTGTGAGAATTTCACCCATTGAAACGGGTTCGACACTAGTGCTAATAAAATAATAACAATAAATCAACGCTTTTAGTTTTCCCACAAATCGGGAAACTCCCATCGATTTCCCCAGTCTGATTCAACCCCGCTCCCCAAAATCCTGAATAATGGCAAACACCCAACCGAACGCGCTAAACCGTACCCAATGGGCCATTCAAAAGCCGCAAATAATATTCGCCGAGTAAAATGCCGAAATTAACATAAATCGAACATGAATCGAAACGGCACTTTGTTCGGCAAGTGCGCTCCATTTGTTTGCCCATTCTGTTTCTCGTCGTCGTCACCATCAGAGCAGCCATTTAGTCGATTACCAAAAAATAACCACTCACTGAGTGGAGATTTATGGCCAACATACACCCGCCTTCTATGGAAACTGCCAAAAATTGAATCGCGCTGCAATGAAAGCTCTTCCGAACTATTCAGCTTTTGGAATCAATGGGAACAATGTTGCTACAATTTTTGGATGAGCACTGCTGGATTCCCAATTTTGTCGTAACTACGAAACACGAATAAAAATGTATTCAAAACTACAAAACATTCACAACATATTTATGATGCATGTGTCGAACCCGATCACGAACCACTAGTTATCCTTTTATTCGGAACACCCATCTAGGCAGGTGTTAACGTATGTAATATGCATTTGCCCCAGCACCACGCACCGGTTCGTTCAGTCATAAATAATCGAAGGAGAATCGTCGTCATGGATTTTTAATCACGGCTATTTGGTCGTTTTCATTGGCACTTTACATTGTTTCTGTCGTCGCTATCGTGTCGGTCGGTCGAATGAGAACTGACCGGACATTTATGAAATGCTTCATTGGGTGCTAATGATGGCATTTATGCTGAACATGTCTAGGCTGTTTGAGTCGTAAATTGTGTTTGACCTCTATCAATACGTTTATGATTTATGGTGTTGAATAACATATTGTGGATTTTATATAACTTCCATGTGTAATGTGTCTAACAACATGACTGTCGGTCATTACATAGAACAGTAATCCATATTTGTGATTTC
This sequence comes from Aedes albopictus, assembly GCF_035046485.1. Taxonomy (NCBI): domain Eukaryota; kingdom Metazoa; phylum Arthropoda; class Insecta; order Diptera; family Culicidae; genus Aedes; species Aedes albopictus. The sequence continues at coordinate 143,242,444 of NC_085137.1, read as the reverse complement.
TTGTTATGTTTGAGATTGTCGAATGACAATTTTCAGGCTGAACAAGCATGTATTTGTCGACAACATGGCGCCCAACACATTTCTGACACTCTCAAGTTTTAGCCTTTCTCGTACACCAAAGTTTACTGAAAGGCTATATGTTCACTCAAAAAAACGAATTTTCGATAGAAAGCTCGGAGGGTCAAGTCACATGTACCAATCAACTCAGTTCGACGAATTGAGATGATGTCTGTATGTGTGTATGTATGTATGTCTGTGCGTCAAATAAGTTCACTTACTTTTAAGGCACTTCCCACTGGCCGATTTTTCGCATTATAGCTCATATCGAACCGGAATTTTACCGCATTATTTGCTATTAAAAATGGTCCAGATCGGCCAAGGCGTTCCGGAGTTATGGCCATTTCAGTGATCCGGACCAGCACCGGTAGAACTGGCCGTATATAAAACTGAATCAAGCCCCATCATGCGACACATCAAACTGCGGCAACTTTGTAACCTTTAGAATGGTTGACGAATTTTGTGCGGAAATGAACACTGGAGACCAAAATTCTACGTTGTCGACCCAAAATTCAAGATTGTGGCCTAATATTCAAGATGGCGACTCCAAGTTCAAGATGGTGTTTTAGGCTTATTAACTACGCAATATGGGTATATTTGATATGGGAAAGATGTCTGCTCCAAATTCACGATGGCGTCTGTTTAATGAAGTTTTAGGGCCTTACCATGCACCATACAACCATGCAATATATGTATATTTGGTAGGGAGAAGATGTCCGTTGTCCAAAAATGGCGACCAGAATATCCAAGATGGCGGCCTAAAAGCCAAGGTGGCGACTCCAAATTCAAAATGGAGGGGCTTCATTGAGCTCGTCCTCGTCCGGCAACGCTGCCTTGAGATTCTGCGCGTATGCTGTAGCGACAGCTGGTTGGTTCAGCTGCTCCAGACTACACCGAGACGGTTCTCGGTACAATACATTGTTAACCTTTCAGGACGCGCGCCATCAAGCAATCTGCACCGAAACTGCACCGCGCTCGCGCTGTACACGACGAGTGAGATTTTTTGGTTGTGTTGTACTTTTTACAACAGCGCGCGTCCAGAAGGGTTAATGACGGAGAGTTTTTGGCACATTTCCAACATCATGGTCAGAGTCGATGTTAGCGCCACGGTAGGTCCAGACGTCAATAATGTCGGAGAAGTGCCGTCCGTCAATCAGGATCAATCGTCTGTCAACCAGGATCGATTTGGGATTCCGACTGCTGTGGCGATGTCCAGGTGTGATTGTTTGGGTGTACATGAACCACTTTTGAGGAACCCCTGGATGATGATCTAATAGAAAAATCCGGAGCAAAACAACCACAAAACAAACAAACATAGAAATTTAAGATCAGTGTTTATAACGAGACCGAACTGCTCAGACGGAGCATATTTTAATGAGAATTGACCAAATATATGCAGTAATTTAAATAAAGTGTAATGATGGTAAACATGTAATGAGAATGTAAATCGTGAAGGTGATACCGAGTGTTTGAGTTGGACATCCCCACGGAAATTCCCACCCGAAGTGCAAAGGAGCCAAGATTGCTCAAAGAGATCCCGTGTCGGCACAAATCGAACCATCCAAGAATTCACACGTCCACCAACAAATACAGTCCACATCGGCAGGCCAGGTAAGGACTAGTCCCAAACGAGGAAGCAGTGAGCTTCACCCCAGTGTGAGTCTACGACCACCACAGGTTAGGATGGACCTGGGGGGTGACGCCCTTTGGACCCTAAAGGCCAGGCGGAAGAAAAAGTAGTCGAAGAAGCGGTCAGTTAGAGTAATTGTCAGTAAGAGATATAAGGGCGAGACTCTTATCATTAAGCCTGACGATTTCAAGTAATTGGAGGTTCTGAAGGCGATGAGAAGCTATGCTGAGCTCACGAATGTGAGAGCCGTATACAGTATCAGACGTTCTAGTACTGGTGAAATGCTCCTTGAGTTTAGGAAGGACACCACATGCAAGGGCTCCACTCATAAACATCTGGCGGACGAAGTCCTCGGAGTATGAGTGGAAGTGAGAGCTCTTATTGCTGAAACGACTCTCCGCTATTAAAACCTGGAGTAGGAGATCACAGATGCAGAAGTGTTCGACGCTGAACTGTGGTAACAGAGCGTGGTACAAGTGGCTGCGCCTGTAGCTGTGGAGGTGGCGGCTATAAGGCGAAAGGCTACACGAAACCTTAGCGCAAATTTCCCAAATGGAGGAGAACGTGCCTCGGTAGCCAACCTACTGATACCTGAACCCTATTTCTAGGTGTGAAACGGCCCTTGCCGGGGTATGGATGGTCGAGAGGGTGAAAATATAATGATTGATTTAATGGAGCCTGTGGAGTACCTGGGCCAAGACCTGGGCACCACTCACAGTAATTTGTCCCTTACCGCATTAATGCAGGACTCTGGCGTGGTAGACCTCTTTTGTCGTGCAACTCGTGGGATTCAAAAAATAATCCTCACCAATAAATGAAACACAGTTAGTAGCAGAAGTAGTGGTAGTAGTGGAAGATGGCGAGGTTAATCCTTTCACAAGGAGCTCCTCCTAGGCTAGCTAGCCAGGAGAGGTTGTGGACGGAACGTTCACTGAATTTGCGTCCTCGAAGTAAAGGGTAGTAATGCCGATAAGTCGGACCGAGACATCTCGGAAAGCTGGGATGGGTGGACCTGAAAAAGTCGGACCGTCCTGGATGGAAGTAAATAAAAAGCTGGGACCATTGGTATGTCCTCAGCCAGCACAGGTAAGGATCCAAAGCAACACACATGTTTTAATGTTATATAAAAGTTAAGGCAGCGCAAGTTTTGGTTGCATAGAAGTTTATTTGACGTAATTTTTGATTAAATAATTATTTAATATTTAATATTAATATTTAATGATTAAATAACGTAAAATAAACTTCTATACAACCAAAACTTGCACTGCCTTAACTTTTAAATAACATGTGTGTTGCTTGGGATGGATCAGGAAGAGGGTGTCGAGGTGGCGACTCTGAATGAGAAAACCCTAGACAAGATCACTGACGCGGAAGAGCTCATTACGGCATTGCGGCAGCATTCAAGACCGAAATAAGGGCAAGCAAGAAGGCCTGATACGAGGGTCTCTGCCAAAGTGCCTATACGTACACGTGGGGTGATGCCAACAGGGGCGTGATGGTCAAGACTAGATATGTAATAGCTTCTACCGAGCAGGGTATCTTATTGCATCATGATCCGAGTCCTTGGCATACTTTCGTAGGACCGCTAACCGAGGATATAGGTAGTCTCACGAGTAACCAGCTCAGCCCGGAAGGGAAAATCGACCGTAGATGCTACTTTTCCGGTTACTAGACCGCTGAGATAGCTCTCCACATATAGCGTAAGGGTGTAAGGGACGCGTTCAATGTGCGAGTCGGACGGCTATCACCGATATATTGAAGCGTCGTGGGATATCCGGCTACTTGTGCAAGATTCTTGGAAGCTACTTCTAGAATCGAGTACTATTATACGGTACAGAAGTGAGTCGGAAGTACAGGAGTTCCTCAAGGTTTCTGCCTGGGTCCGGTGCTATGAAATGTCATGTCCGATGAGGTTTAAATTCCCAATAGGTGTCGGCGGGTCAGTGGCGTTTCAGAGTGTTTCAGAAGGTTGCAGAGGACTTTTAGGTGGCTTCATAGGCTCTCAGGTTAATTTCACGGGGGTTCCAAAGGGGATTCAGAGACGTTTCAAATCTTTTTCATTGCTTTTCATGGCGTTTCATGAGGTTTCCGGGGGTTTTAAGGAGGCTTCATCGATGTTTCATGGGGAGTTCAGAGGCGTTTCAAAGCGTTTCAGAAGCTTTTAGAAAAGTTTTAGGGGTTTTCGGGGGCTCACAAATGAATTTCACGAAGGTTTCATGAGGGTTTCAGAGGTGTTTCAATGCGTTACATGGTGTTTCAGGAGGTTTCAGATGTGAGTTCTTGGAGGTCCTCAAACAGAAAATAAACTTACCACTTGACATCACATAGTTGCATGGGGTTGTGCAAGCATGAATATTATTTATGAAGGTCCAACTAGATTCTAGATAGTTCTCGGATACTCTCTAACTTTTAACCCTTAACACTCCAAATAGCGTGATATTTTTATCACTTAATGTGAAATACCGTGATCAGAAAAAAAGTGGGAACTTTTACTTTGAGCAGTTCGCTCTCAGCTACCTGTGAACCGATTTTCAATTTTCATTCAGGGATCTTTAACCCAACTTTTCTACTTTTATTTTATACAAAATTCATGTTTTTAGGAATGCCCATTTTTTCTCGAGAATAGCGTGAGCAAGAAACATTTTAAAAATCAATTGATATTTTGTGTTTAAATCGTGACAACTTAAAATGACTTCGAAACGTGTTTTCTGCTAATAAGGAATTGTGCAGAGGTAATACAAACTGTTCGCATCTATCCTGAACATCCCTAGCTACGATCAATTGCGGCTCTCGACGAACAAGAGCTCCAGTGCTCTTGCCAAGCATCCTACAGGGTTACGGTCTTCGGCAAAGTTGTCAAGAATGATTGGTGCTACATTTTTATGTTTGCGGTTTTGATCTAGATCTACTGAAACTGATCTAGATAAGTGTTATCTTTCAATAAGGCGCTCTAATGTTCTCGGTATGCATCCTAGAGGATGGGATTTTTTGGCAAAGTATTTCGAATTGAGTGGTACTAAATTCTTACGTTTTTGGGTTTGATCTAGATTTGCTAAAGCTGATCTAGATAAGCTTTGTCTTTCAATACGACGCTCTAGTGTTCTTGGTATGCTCCCTAGAGGGTTAGAGTCTTCGGCAAAGTGCTTTGGATTGATTGGTACTACATTATTACATCCTCGGTTTTGATCTAGATATGCTTTAACAAATCTAGATCAGTTGTATCTTTTGATATGATTATGTTGTGCTCTAGATAGCCATTCGTGAAGTGCTTCGGATTAATTGGTACTACATTCTTACATCGTTTTTTATCTAGATATGGGTCATTCTATATGAAGTGACCGAGAAAACGTGGAAACGTGTTATCGACCATCACGGATTTTGACCAAATTTTGTGGGAATGTTTGTTCAAATGGAGGAAGAAAAAATCCAAATTTTAGTGCCGATACAAGGAAAATCCAAGTTTTCCCTTCCTTTTCTTAATTAATAGCTTTGTAACTATAACATATACACAATTTTGCTTCGGCTTTTTTGAAGAAAATTGTCAGGGGAATCCAGGAAAAATATTATTTTTTCGATATAGTGTTGCCAAACACGTTATTTTTCAATTTTAAGATTTAAAATCAAGTTTTTCGTCGGATGAGTATACTTTGATTTAAAAAAAAATGATTCCATCGTGTTTACCAGACATTTTCCAGTCGAAAAAGCTTAACTCCCCGAGATCTTTTTGGCCGTTCCAGAGATACAGCGTTTATAAGCTTGGAAAACGTTTCTCTTTAATATATCAAATTAGTCCAACTTTAGTAAGTTTCGCTAAAAGAACATTATTCGATGCAATTTAAAGGTGATTTGGGATGATTTAGACCAAGGTATGCTGAAAATTGTATGAAAAATTCTTAACAGTGTTGCCAGTTTATTAGCATGGACAACAATAAATTGCTAAAGTTTAAAATAATCCTCATTTCAATTGACATTCTATCTATGTAAACATTAATGTTGACGAAAGTGTTGCCAAATATTTCAATTTTATTGTAAAAATCTTAATTCTATGAGAACTTTTGTATCAAATATGTATTTTAATTTAACGTTTTACGTAACAGATGTAATACATCCTGATTACTTGGAATGTAATAAAACCTTGAAAGGAACGATTCATCAACTGTAATCCCTTGCCTTTTCAAAAACAACTTTTCCGAAACCATCTTTGCAAGTGCTTCCATATTCCTGGAGGAATCAGCAACAAGTTGCTACAGTCAGTGGTGAATACGCATATGTAAATAAGTTTTACATGCACCACTGACAAGCGGTTTAGAAACTTTGCGATAGCAGTGCCATAACAATGTTTCCACTTGTGTTGCCATTTCAAATGGCCGTTAAACTCCTTACACAGGTTTTTCCTATTACGGTATTTGGAGTATTAAACACGTCAGAAACGCCTTTAACCCGTAACTCTGCTTTTTATTCCGTGATCCAATTTTATTATAACCTTTACCATTCTAACTGCTCTGAAATCAAATTCCATTTAGATCACGTTACCTTAGACCAAGCCCACTCATGGGCTCAATCAAGCGTTTTAACGTTAAGTAGAGCCCCGAACAAAGAAGCGAACCGCACCGGTCGCTGCTAAGTAGGGCTCGAAAGCGAAAAGTTTACGTACGGTTCGTAACAGGGCTTAGAATATAGAGACACGCAAAGTACGGTCTCTACCCGTAGGCTCGTGCGCTCTCTCGCATTTAGCTCTCTGGGTAGCGTAAAGAGGAGACGAAAGAACATGAGTATGGATTTGTTGCCGAGTATAGTTTCTAGAGAATGATTTTCTTGTTTTTTATAGATAGGAATTTATTTTAGTTTGCATCAAATATTTAAAAATTTTATTTTTACTTGCATTGAAATTTTCAACCAAACAATATCATAGATCGTTATTCGAATAACACAACAAATTGTCTGACATACAATTGTGATAGAGTGACAATACAAACGCAGAAAAATAATAGGTTTAAATTGACAAGCTTTGCTTAAGTATGTTATGAATAAAGTTTTCCCTTCTTCGCCAATTTTAGGATCATGCATAACGAAAATGTATTGATTTTCTTTTAAAAATAGTTACGATTGTTCATAATCACACCTTTAGTTTTTGATTCGGCCGATCGTTTCGAAACTAATATTTGAAGAAATGTATAGTGATTCAGTGAGTTTTGCTATTTTAACACGTACATGTTTGAGCCGGGTTTGCTACGCTGCAAGTAAAGTTTGGTTTCGCACATTCAGAAAAATGTCCAAATAAATAACTCGCGAAGTTTGTTCCGACAAGTTCCAAAATTATCGTCATCCGTCGCAGATTCCGGTGAGAAGATGTGCGTATTTTCTAACCCGGAAAGATACCATTTGACGGTAATAAGTGACCACAAGGTTTTCTTTCTTCACTTTTCGGGCTGAGATTCCCCGCTTTGAAAGAGCTGTGCTTCGCCTTTCGTTTTGTCGTGAATATTTCGAAAAAGGCAAAAGTGTTTTGGTTTGATTGCTATTTTTGAAAATGGTGGTCGTCAATGGGTGGTTTATTAAATATAAATTCAAAAATATAAATTAAACAAACGAGACATTAGAAAGAAAGTGTGCGAAATGGGTAACTTCACTCTTGTAGAAACAATAAGGCAAAGCAGAAAAAAAATCTGCGAAGACCCCATGCGAATAACACCGATCATACAGAATAGGAGGTTCGACATTAGATCTATAAAAACAACCCAACAATTGGGGAGATCTTTCCAATATTACACATTTATTCACAGCTCTTTTATCCACATTTTCATATATTTAAAACATATTCATCAACATGTTATCTGGATCGTTTGGTACAATATGTCCACGCATCCTTCCTCCCCTGTAAATTCGAGAAGTACCTTGCCGAAAGAAAATATTCTGTACTCCAAGTATTTCGAAGAATCATATTTGCGCGTAAATACAACGCAGTAGACCTGGCCGCTTTGATGCATGTGCTGAGCCGTAGCGTGCGGTTGGCCAGGTTGGCCCCCGCCAAGGGCGCCAACCTCAGATGGGCGCCGAAAAGGCCTAAGGCTGGAAGGAAACAGAATGATTCAATTGTTTTCTTTAATGTATCAAGATTTCACTATTTACAGTACCTACCTAAAAATGATGATAATTTTTTTACGTTCTGTATTCATAAAGAATCAGATTTCTCCAGATTATTTTGAGTATTTGTTCGAATTTTCTTGCTAGGTTTCCTCCAGAAAATCTTTGAAAAATTCTTACGGAAATTCCTCTAGGAATTTCTTTGAAACAATCTTCAACAATGCCTCTCACAGAAACTCTTTCAGGAATGCTTAAAAAAGAAATCAAAATTTCTTCTGAAGATTCCTCTCGAAATTGCTCGAGGGACCCCTACAGAAGACATTCAGGAGTTATCTAGGATTTTATTCAGAAATTGGTCGAAGGTTTCCTTTCGAAACTTCCATAGTTTCCTAAAGATTTTTTTTAATCCTTCAGGGATAAATTTGGAAATTTTCCTTAAGGATACCGCCAAAAATTTCTCCACAGATTTCTTAAATCTTCTAAGGGATGAACCCTTCTATTTCTCAATACTTTTATTTCACATTTTGCCTTAATTCCTATAGAAAATACTTTAGAGACATCTTCAGAAATCCCAAGAATTCCCTCAGAAATGCTTCTCAGAAAAAAAAATCTCATATCGCTTAGAAAAGCTTCTAGTGATTTCTTTCGATTTTTTTCATGTTCACTAAAGGTTTTTCCCTAAATTTCTGCTGGAATCCCTCCAATAAATCTTAAATTTGGAACTATTTCAGAAGTTTCCCCAGTTATTCCGTTAGAAAATCCGCCCTTGATCATCAAAAAGTTCTGCAAAGGTTTATTTTGAAATCTTTACATGAATTCCTTCACAAATTCCTTCTAGGGATTAAAAAATACCTCGAGATTCCTTAAGATTTTTTCAGGAATTCCTTCAAAAATTATTCCAAGCATTCTATCAGAAATACTTTCAGTGGGTCTCCACAAATTCTTATAGACATTCCTTCAAGCATTTCTTCACAAACTGTACCAGGAATTCCTGCAAGAATTACTTCATGAATAACATTGAAAATTCTTGCTGAAATGTTTCCCGAGTTTTATTCAGATATTCCTGCAGAAACTCCAGAGATTTTTTCAGAACTTCATTCAGTGATTCCAGAAGGAATTCATCTAGAGATTCTAACAAAAACTCATAATGAAAGTTCTTCAGGAATTCAGGAATTCAGGAAAAAAAATACTGTACGATTTCTTGAAGAAATTTATGCATCATTATTGTTAGCAATCTGAAATGTAATTTCAAATTATTTTGCTGGTGTTAATCAGATTATTTAAATTCAAAATGTTTTCGTACTTACATTCGTGTAAGAGAAATAAATTATGAAAAATGTTTTGGATATTAAAAAGAAAAACACGAAAGAAAAATACTTCAAGAAAATAAAAAAAAAACATCGGGGTAAATTTGTTTCTTCGGGAAACCAAAATCTAGCTTTTAAAGAAACTTTAAAAAATGAATAACTACAATTTTTTGCAAATTAGCGATATTCAATTGTCATGGGGCGCTAATCTGGATGCTTGCCAAGGGCGCCATGGGACCACGCTACGGCTCTGTGCATGTGTCATATCTATGATATGCTGCAAGCATCAATATTGGCAAGAAAAGTAACACGATTGCTTTCCAGGGTGATTCCGTACTGGCTGCGTATGTATAAGATTAGATAAGAGTAGTTACGATTTTTCAAAGATGCTTTGACTGTACCTAACTCAATTCAGATATCATAGAAACACTACGGTTATTTTTTTTTTTTTGTAAAAACAAACTTTAATCATACCGATAATAATCTAGAAAAAATGTAGTCGAGCTGCCAAGTTTCATCAATTAAAATAGGCGGTGTGCAGGACTGCCATATTGTAGGTTCCTCGTTATAGAAAAAGCAAGGTGTTGGATAGGGGTGATACACAAATTATGTCACGCAAAAATCGACCTTTTTCAACCCCCCCTCCCCCCTATGTCACACTTTTCGTATGGAACCTCATTATTTTTTGTATGGGTCGTCACGTTCTGTAAACCCCCCCCTCCCCCCTGAAGACGTGACGTAATTTGTACATGACCCCTTAAAATACATCAATTGTTGTATGAAGTGCCAAAAAGGAGAGTGGGCTCATTATATACTTTGACAAATACGCAGTCTACTTCAAGCGCATAGAATCTGCTTCCAACAAAATATATCGCAATATATTATTAAGATTTCAGATTGATGCTTTGTAACTAAAAGGTTGTGACTGAGTATAGAATAAGCTGAAGTTAAAATACACGTTGATGAAAAAAGGCTACGCAAACTTATCGCAGACTGTTAGAAGACAGCTTCTACTATGACCAGGATTCAAAAATCTTGACCTACGTGAAGTTGTAAAGGAGACAACTACGTTATAAATGTGTTGGAAATGCAAGGGATGTAATTATTCAATAAACCTTATTATTAAAAAGATGCTCAAAATCTCAAATTCAGATAAATTTCTTGCGAGAAAGGCAACATGGATATCGAAGAGATGGATAATATTTTAGATCAAAATTCAACCTACAAGTCATACTGTATGTAACAGTAAGCAACAAAAACATAATTTAAAAAAGATTACTTGAATTCCGAGATTTAATACAATCATACATTATTGAGAAAATAATATCTTTAAACGCACCAAAACTGGTACAAATCTTCAAGGGAATTATTTATTTGAGTTCAATTTTTACTAACTGTTTCCAGTCTTATCCAAAACCCCTTCTTTCAAAATATGAGCACAGATTATTATACTGATAAAGATTTGCAATAACATCATAGAAATACACAAAATATTGCGATGATTTACAGAAGTACAAAAAACCGATGGTACGGATAGAATAGAGACCACCGGTGCGCAAAGACGACCGATCATTATTTTACTCACATGGAAACGAACGACCGGTGCGAAAATGGATGGATAACGAAATTAAAAATCGTTAACGACGTGCTGTTGCGTGTGTAGTATGAAGCCCACGAGTGGGCTTGGTCTTAATGGAGGGTGTGGTACCTTGCAGGTGTTCATACCTAGTAGCCTAGTTGTATACATCTTGATGTTGAGTAGTGAGTTATATATATTGAATGATTCGAGATAAGAGTGTTGTTGTGACGACCAGTCAGAGAGAGTGAGGGACAGAAGGATCCAGATTCAGCAGATTGTTCACGGTAACTGCGGAAGCCATTAGTGGCCTGATACGGAATATCCGGAACAGTATTGGGGTGCCAGTTGGAATCCCACAGAGGGACCAAGATAGATTTTACCTATGTAAATGGATTCTACCTAAATGAAGGTTTGAGTGTATACAGTGCTTTGAAATACACGTCAAGGGCATATTAGGACGGGCTGTGGCCTCAATGGTCAAATGGCAGCGCGCGTGTTCCACAAAAGGTTTGGGCCTACAAGATGATCCCGAGGGTAGATAGCTGGGTCTACAGGTACCACGAGGAAGTAACATACCACCTGACTTGGGCCCGTTCGGGCCATGGCTGCTTTAGACAGAATTTACACCATTTCGCTCATGCGGGTTCTCCAGAGCTCCCAGGGTGTGCTGGTTCTGATTCTAAGGAAACGGCGGAACACGTTTTGTTTGTGTACCCGCGTTTTCGCACTATCTTGTCCAAAGTATGTGTTTTTGGCTCAGTGTTTTGCCTCGGAACTACAAAGGAGGTGACACGTGGACACGAGAAGTGTTCACCTATGCAGATCATACCGATGTCTACTATAGGTTGGATCCGATCTAGTGGCATGAAAAGGCGTACCTGAAAAAGTCCGGTGTATACGGAAGCTCCATATCATCAGGCTTCTGTGGTGTATGTGGACAGGACCTGAGACGAGACTCGCGAAGACGGTCTTCTTTTTCTCCACTTTGTTATTTTTTTCTTCTTCCTATCTGTGTTGACATTATGTTTTGGGCTGGTGGTTCAAACACGTACGTGACCGCATCACCTCACATGCAGTGTGACTGAATCCCATTCACGCACACAATCATGTTGAGGTGAAATTTTGCATCGCCAACAATCTCCAAGCAAAGTAATCATTGGAATATTTTGTTTTCAATTTATTTTTGACAGTACAGGAGAAGAAAATGCTGCTCGGAGTGAATTTTGGCTTCAGAATTTATCTCGGATAGCAATACTTTCCTCGTTTTAGGTAACGTAATCAAACGGGCTACAACTGACAGCTCAGTTGGGCTGCACTTGACGTTGCTTTTTTTCCTCTTCGCGAGTCTCGTCTCAGGACAGGACCTTACCCAAGTAGAGTAAAGTGGGGCAAAAGTTCGAGTGGGGCAAAAGTTTCTTTTGAAGTTTTTGAGCTCAATTCAAATTATTTCTTTCGGGTGTCAAGGTTGTTCGAACCCTTTTTGAACAAGACTCTTTCACTCCAAAAATTATAAAAATTAATCAATATTTCGAGAAGTTATGACAAAATGTTGGTTTTTGATCAAAAAATTGTAACATGCGATGGCCCTTCCAACGCATGGAATGAAATTTTAATGAAATCGAATTCGATATTTTATTTTGGGGCGTAACTAGGTATATTTTGAAGATGCTCTAGCATGTATAACTTTTTGCAAAAAAGATTTGGAAATCGTATTTTACACATAATGGGGCAAAAGTTCGAATTGTGGGGCAAAAGTTCGAGTCATGCGGCAACTTTAGGTATAAACCTAAAATTCTGCAAAATGCACATATTATCTCTAAGAGTGATGGAATTAGTGAGAATGTTCGATAAAAGTTGAAAAAAAATGTTGTTTTGTCTGAATTTGGCGGAAAATTACTAATTTTTAGTTTAGTAAATTTAACCCTGATTTGGGTAAAATCCAAATCGAATTTTAAAGTGTATTCCAGTTCTAACATGAAATATTAAGTGGTTTCAGGTATTCCTATTACCAAAGTGTCAAAATAGTGAACTACGGTTAGCGAAATTTCACAAACACTAGATTCGAACTTTTGCCCCAGTGGTGGGGCAAGAGTTCGAATAAAACACATAGAGTAAGGTGGGGCAAAAGTTCGACCTTAGTTAAAAATTCAACCTATTTCAAAAAATCGAAGCAGATAAAAATAAATAAATACCGTGTGCTGATTCTACCATCCATGAGCCAAAATTTTGCTGAACAAAGTTACGTCGAATGTCTTTTCAATTTTGAGTTACAACACTTTTTGTATGTGTGCGTTTTATTCGAACTCTTGCCCCACCACTGGGGCAAAAGTTCGAATCTGGTGTTTGTGGAATTTCGCAAACCGTAGCACACTATTTTGACACTTTGGTAATAGGAATACCTGAAACCACTTAATATTTGATGTTGGAACTGGAATACACTTTAAAATTCGATTGGGATTTTACCCAAATCAGGGTTAAATTTACTACACCAAAAATTAGTAGTTTTCCGTCAAATTCAGATAAAACAACATTTTTTTTTCAACTTCAATCGAATTTTCTCACTAATTCCATCACTCTTAGAGATAATATGTCCATTTTGCAAAATTTTAGGTTTATACCTAAAGTTGCCACATGACTCGAACTTTTGCCCCACAATTCGAACTTTTGTTCCACTATGTATAAAATACGATTTCCAAATCTTTTTTGCAAAAAGTTATACATGCTAGAGCATCTTCAAAATATTCCTAGTTACACCCAAAAATAAAATATCGAATTCGATTTCATTAAAATTTCATTCCATGCGTTGGAAGGGCCATCGCATGTTACAATTTTTTGATCAAAAACCAACATTTTGTCATAACTTCTCGAAATATTGATCAATTTTCATAATTTTTGGAGTAAAAGACTCTTTTTCAAAAAGGGTTCGAACAACCTTGACACCCGAAAGAAATAATTTGAATTGAGCTCAAAAACTTCAAAAGAAACTCTTGCCCCACTCGAACTTTTGCCCCACTTTACTCTACAAAAAGTGTTGTAACTCAAAATTGAAAAGACATTTGGCGTAACTTTGTTCAGTGAAATTTTAGCTCATGGATGGTAGAATCACCACACGGTATTTATTTATTTTTATCTGCTTCGATTTTTTGAAATAGATTGAATTTTCAACTAAGGTCGAACTTTTGCCCCACCTTACTCTAACAATTCCATTGCTGATTAGTTTTGATTGATTTTTATTAAGGTTTTATTACAGCAATAATTAAAACTCACAGTTTTATGACTGCTTTTATGAAAACCATTGATAAAATGTTTTATAGTATACTTGAAGATATCCATAAAGACAGATTTCAAGATTAAGCAAAACCTTCCGATATGTAAACCTTCTGGCAATCATTATTACCACAATAAAACTGTTAAAACTCTCAACAGATGGCGATCCGCTCGATTAGTAACGACATCTGTTGGTGGAAAAGCAGAAACTACGACACTGCTAGGTTTATTACGGTCATCATAAAAGTAAACTTGCTTTCGTTTTATTTTCGCTGATTATGGTCGTCGCCATATTGAAGAATTAGCTTAGAGTAAGGTGGGGCAAAAGTTCGACCGTAGTTGAAAATTTAACCTATTTCAAAAAATCGCAGCAGATAAAAATAAATAAATACTGTTTTGTGATTCTACAATCCATGAGCTAAAATTTTGATGAACAAAGTTACGCCAAATGTCTTTTCAATTTTGAGTTACAACACTTTTTGTATGTGTGTGTTTTATTCGAACTCTTGCCCCCCCCCCCCCCCCCCCACTGGGGCAAAAGTTCGAATCTATTGTTTGTGGAATTTCGCTAACCGTAGCACACTATTTTGACACTTTGGTAATAGGAATACCTGAAACCACTTAATATTTGATGTTAGAACTGGAATACACTTTAAAATTCGATCTGGATTATACCCAAATCAGGGTTAAATTTACTACACCAAAAATTAGTAGTTTTCCGCCAAATTCAGATGAAACAACATTTTTTTTTCAACTTTAATCGAATTTTCTTACTAATTCCATCACTCTTAGAGATAATATGTACATTTTGCTGAATTTTAGGTTTATACCTAAAGTTGCCACATGACTCGAACTTTTGCTCCACAATTCGAACTTTTGCTATGTGTAAAATATGATTTCCAAATCTTTTTTGCAAAAAGTTATACATGCTAAAGCATCTTCAAAATATACCTAGTTACGCCCCGAAATAAAATATCGAATCCGATTTCATTATATTTCCATTCCATGCGTTGGAAGGACCATCGCATGTTACAATTTTTTGATCAAAAACCAACATTTTGTCATAACTTTTCGAAATATTGATCAATTTTCATAATTTTTGGAGTTAAAGACTCTTTTTCAAAAAGGGTTCGAACAACCTTGACACCCGAAAGAAATAATTTGAATTGAGCTCAAAAACTTCAAAAGAAACTCTTGCCCCACTCGAACTTTTGCCCCACTTTACTCTACGTGAATGGAAAACAGTTAATTTTGCTTAAATTAGAAATGAATTGATAGTTTCCCACCATTTTCATAACATGCTCACATAAATAAACTCTCTCTGCTGAGTTTTCTTGTGATTCAAGATAGTTTTACTTAATTCACAAATTGATTTATTTTATTCCAAGATGATAATATTCACTATTTCCGAAGCGCATTAATTTTATGCTTCTGCAACCCCAATATTCACGATAAATTCGAATGCGCATAAGTCTACCAGCACAATAACTACTAAAATATAACTTTAAAATGATCGCTTTCTACTTACGAATGATGTACCCTCCTGAACTTAACGTGCCATCGAAGAAGCTTCTCTGCATTTTGAGCTGTCATAGTTTTTATTGAAAAAATAAAACAACAACAATCGAGAGGTTTTGAAACGGGTTTATTGCTACTCTTAATGCGGTTTGCAAAACCTCTCCGAGAGTGGTCCACTTAGCCGGAAGATGCTTTTAAAGAGATTATCAAGAGGTTTTGATGTATGATTCAGTTTTATTGCAAGTTTCATAAAATTGGTCATGATGATCTCTTGTAGAGCCGAACAAAACTTAAGGGTCGTGAGTTCAAATCTCACCTGAGCTGTGGATTTTTCCCCAATTTAACCAATACAGATGGGTAACATATGTACGTTGAGTTATTTGAATTTCATAATTTGGCCACACGGATTGGTATTACCGAAAATTTGCACTTCAAGTGAGTCGAAAACTTAAAATGTTACTTGGGTACTTATGGAAGGTTGAATTACGAAGCGATGCGATTATTTGTTCTCAAAAATGATAATAATAATAAAGTCTTATCAAAAACCAGCTTCGATCAGCAACACGGATGTTTGCATCGTAATGAAGCAACCAATCAAGTGAGTTGCAAACTGATCGCCAGTCATAAAGTAGGGTGCCTGTACCAGTTATCGCACTACCTAAGCAACACTATTTCTACAAAAATAATAAGAAGATCGACGAATGTCATCGATATGTCTAATGATAGATAACTTTTCATACTTTACATGAAAAATATAGAAACCGAGCCAAAACTACTTTTAGTATTTGTTAGGGCGTGTGGCAATGATAGGAACCCTGTACGAGTTATGGACATAATTGTTAATTTGGGTTCCACTTCGCACTATTTACATGTATTTTTTATGGGATTAGCCATAACTGGTACACTATGGCGAAATAGGGCGCAAGGAAGCGAAAAAGTTAAGGTAAATGAATTATTTCTATCACAATTTGCGCAAATTGTGAAGTTTGAATGATTGCAGCCATCTTTTGTGATCGTCATATGTTGTTCACGATTTTTTTCTTCTTGATTTGCATCATTAAAGGTTGAAAATTAACTATGGCGAATTTGAAGTACTATAGCCATAACTGGTACACTGAGCCTATATAATTTAATACCTGGCTTTGCAACGCTTTGGACTTCACAGACACTACATATCCAATTGATACAAGCAACCATCACATCGATGTCAGTGATGTCGATTACCATTAATGGTTATGGCATTTTATTTTTCCATTCTTCACCACCAACGATCGGCAGCAAACCCCTTCATTGCATTGCAGCGACCCATTCACCATATCTTATAGGGTCAAGTGATCGATTATTGGTAATCTTATTCATTTGCACATACAGAAATACTAATCTACCGATAATACGCACATCACCACTGGAATTCGAAGTTGCCCAACCGACGCGACGACGGTCACACTCTATTTATGTTGACAAAGTCAGGCTCTTCAATCGGCAGATACGACTAAATCCAAGCAATAATGCAACTAAGCATTCCCAAAAAGGTCAAGAGTGGTCCTCACAGAGCTGCTTGAATCATCTCCGGTATCGAATCGCGATACATTGAAATGGCATATTTTGACACATGTTCGCGAGCTGGTTATCTCGGCGGTTCAAGTGAATTCCATCGATGACGGGGCAGTTTCGATACCCGCACACCGCACCGTGGAGACCATTGAATGCTACAAAGTTGTGCGACCGCGCAGTGCAATTCCGACGACAGGATAAAAAGTTGCTCCCGAATTGAATGGAATGTCGAGCACCAAGGCAACCCAATTTTCAAAAAAAATACAATGTAATTGTAAATCACAACACGTCATTCAAACTGGCGGTGATCAATCATTGCTTAAATAGCCTTATATCAGATGACAAGAAGAAGGCTTTTGGTGACAGGACAGGACCTGAGTATCTCTCGCGTCGCGATGACCGAACTCATTCGCATTTCATTATTCAAGCCATTTAGTCGAACAAATGTATCCAGCATATTAAGACGCCATGATCTATTCAGCTGTCGTTCAGTACACCACCAACGACAGCTGTTAGACATTCTCCACAATCCAAAAAAAATCGAACAACTCTTAATCCCTCACCGACCGTTCCGACACAGGTCGCTATGTTCGGATAGCCGAGGGTCACACTCCGCGGACAGCATTGCGCACCGTGTCCATAAGGCTTCAATCCGATAGAGAAGATTGTTTAGATTGTTTTAGAAATATGAATTAATTTGACGAATCAATTCCCCGTGGTCCACGCGGCTAAGGTGCCCAGATCGGGACTTGATTGAAGCATAATTGCGCGCGAATATTGCGTGTGCCACCATATTTTGTCTTCTGCGATCGTTCGTTCCTTAGGTACAAATCCAAGCTGACCTCCCCGAGCAAGCAAGATCACGACGACCGATGATCGCTTGCTTGCTTGAATGCTGCGTTGCGTTTGCGTTGCCCGATTATGGCCATGTCGAGAGTTTCGGAGTTGACTTTTGGAGTTTGGTTCCCTCGCGACGCGACCTGGGACCTGTTTGTTGTGGTTTGGCAAAAAAAAACAGAAACAAAAAACAACAGAACTAGGGAATGTGTTGTCTTTCAGCCTGAACGTTCGAAAAACAACAACGTGCACAAATTGGGACAGAAATCCAGACCGAAATCGGATCGATTAATCAAGCCTCGGTTAGTGTGCGTACCTCTGCCTTCGATGTACCTAGTGCTGCGCAGCGTCGGATGCCTACTCGAGGAGGTCGTTCGGATACTCCAATCGGAGGAAAAATCTTTATAAGCAGCACTAATTGGGTGATTAATTACGATTTAATCAGTTTAGTGCTCTATTATGATCATGAGAGCCAGTACACATATATTACATATCAATGATATGGGAGGTTCGAATAATTTTCCCATGAAAGGTAAATCGCACTTCGTGTACTCAAGTCGAGTTTTGACAGGTGGATATTTGTTATGAAACTTATGCAGCTTCTTTGTCACGTGGATCGACGTTTAACTGTAACTTCTAGTCAACTTAGCTCTCACGTAGAGTGCCCTTAACCGAAGACTATTTTGTCAAGTGGATCAAGTTGATAAAGTGGTCTGCGCTTTAATTTAGAGTAGCGTCAACGTTAATATTGGAACAGTGTCCCTGTTGAAAACAAAAACAAACGAGGCTTCTACTTCCAATGCCAGGCACTGATTAGTATTGCTACCAGCTCAGTGTGTCTCTCCATTATTCTACAGTATCGGACAATAAAAATGCACCAAATCCGTTTTCCCATACAAAATAGTAAGCCATATCTCAGTACTCTATCAACCGATTGTTTTTATTTTTCTGTGACGAACTACACAACATTTCAATTCTCAAAAAAATATTGAAAAAGCTCGGTGATAACTATTGATTCAAAAGTTACAGATAGGTTGAATTTTGACAATAAATGTCAATAGGATTAGTTATGACTATTTTTGAGTAAAAAATAGCCGTTTTTCAAGGCTCAATAACTATCTTGGATGCAAATGGATGCAAATCAAACCCCACTAGGTTCAATATGTATCATTATTAGTTTAATGTCCTGTTGCTTTTGGCTGTATCCTCGAGTATCCTTAGCAGGGGTTCTTAATCTTACTAGAGCCTATTTTTGACGCTAAAACAATAATATCAGTTTTTGTATGTCATTTAGAACCCCATTATCTTCTGCGAAGTTATAAATAATAACTATTCACATAATTGTATGCATTATTGCGCTTACCAAAACCAATTATTAAAGAACTATTACATATCATATTATTTTAGAAACACTGCATAGAAGTGAGCTATTTACATACATAAAGTCTGAGATTTCACAGATGATAATTTAAGGCACTTTTCAAGAGTTAAAAAGATTTCTATTCGACTTGCAGTAATTTCTTTAAAACATAGTTTAACAACGCCTTTTTTCGCTTCTTGTTAAGCTTATGTTCAAATAAGCGAATGTATCTGGGTATTTTTTTTTATTATCGTACGGGTTTGGGCCGAAGGGTCTCAGATTTTCATGTATTTTTTTTTTTTTTCAAAAGGACGGCCTGTTTTCCCGGAAAGCTCAGGTGATTTTTTTTTGTTTTCCTCTGACACTACTTACTTTGAAAAATCAAAAACCAAGAACAAAGCTTACGTTTTTTTTAAGAAAATGATAGCAAATTTTCTCAGGAATTAAAAAAAATATGAATTTGAAAAAGTTTTTCACAATTGAGAAAATTTGTAAATAGGGTATCGCGCCACTTGGGCGGTGGCTTCTATATTCGTCTGTTTTCCACTATAACTCAGTCAATTTTGAACCAATTGACTTGAAATGTTGTACACGGGTAGATACTATACCTATCTCACCACATTCTAAAAGTTGTGTCAATTGATTCAAATTTGACTGAGTTATAGTGGAAAACAGATGAATATAGAAGCCACCGCCCAAGTGGCGCGATTCCCTAAAAGCCGAAAAAACTATGCCCGAACCCGTGGAAAAATTATAAAAAAAAATTTTTTTGAGAAGGTGTTTTCATAAGTTGAAATCGCAGAAATTTTTGAAATGTACTTTTTTTCGTTCCTGAGTTTTGGCCAATTTTGAGAAAATGTTTTTTTTTTAATCATAACTCAAGGACAAAGCATCATAGAATCAAAGTTTTTTTTAATGAAAATGGCAGCAAATTTTCTCAGGAACCCAAAAAATATAAGGTGTAAAAAGTTTTCCTCAAAATTTTCCACCGTTGAAAAAATTCATAGAGAAAAACCGGAAAAAAAACTATTCCCGAACACGCGGAAGATATTTTTGAGAAGCTTTGATCGCTGAAATTCTTGGAATGTTTATTTTTTCGATCCTGAGTTATGACATATTTTATGAAAAATTACCATATAATATAGGCTTACATGGTCATTTTTCACAAAGACCCTCTAACATTCCTTATAGCTGACTATAAGGACTTGGCCGGTGCCGTTATTTATCAAATAATGTATGAGCTGCTTAAATTGCACTTTGAGAATAATGGGAGCGTCCCAGCCCTTTATTCAGTTGGATCGCAGTGGAATTGGTTCCAGCTCACGGTGTGCCGAAAACCATTATTAACAAATAAAATTGTCCACTCACACGGCACCCGACATTCGAAAGATTTCTAAGTAGTATCTCCTCTGAAATTTTAAAAATGTTTCATCGAGGAAAATGAAAGTTTTTACTGTTTGAAGATTTTCATCTATTTTCATAGAATTAGCTCATATATGGCAATAAAGCCTGTATCCGCAATAATCGGGACACAGAAATATGGCTGTAGCTCTGCAATAGATACATCAAAATTGCTTAACCTTCCGTTAATTGCGCTGTTGTACTTTGTACAACACATGAGAATTATCGACTATTACTTTGAAACCATCTTTTCTATCGATGTCAACCCCAAATGTATTCTACAGGATTCTTATTTGGAATATTATAAGACCTTTTTTGAAAACAGTATAACTGCTTATAATGCGGAAAATTGAAAATCGCAATATGAAGAACGTACTATATTTAAGATAAGATAGACAGTTGAATGTGAATTAGTGTATTTCAAAATCTAAATGATCTAGAAATATGGTGTCTTCGGCAAAGTTACTTGGGATATCAAGGGCATTCGCGAGGTGATCTGAGAAATTCAGATTTCAACGAATAGACGGCGCTAGTGAGCATGTATTTTTTATATCCCATATAACTCAGGATCCTGAGAAAGATGGTGTCTTCGGCAAAGTTGTTTGGTTGGTTGAACACTAACTGATGGAGAGCCGTTTGGTTTGAAACTCCACATCTAGGTGGCGCTAGTGGGAATTGAAATTTTATAACTCATACATCTCAGGACCCCGATTACTTAGAAAGATGGTGTCTTCTGCAAAGTTGTTTAGTAGATCAAACACTAACTGATGAAGACAAGTATGATGTGGAATTCCACATCCTGGTGGCGCAAGTGAGTACTCAAATATTATAACTCATATATCTCGAGATCTAAGTAATCAAAAAGATGATGTCTTCAGCTAAGTTGTTTAGTAGATCGAACACTAACTGATAGAGAGCCGTATGGTTTGAAACTCCACATCTAGGTGGCGCCAGTGGGTATTCAAATTATATAACTCATGTGTCTCAGAACCATGATTACTTAGAAAGATGGTGTCTTCTGCAAAGTTGTTTAGTAGATCAAACACTAACTGATGAAGTCAAATATGACGTGCAATTTCACATCCAGGTGGCACTAGTGAGCATTCCCATTTAATACCTCATGTATCTCAAGATCCTAATCACTTAGAAAGATGATGTCATAGACAAACAGACGTAACACTTGCGAAATTTCCATCGACCACGCTTTTAACGATCATTTTAAATTTTCATAGTTGTGGCTTTCACAACCAGAGGCGCGCGCATCGTTTTTCTATGCGTTTGACGTTTCGCACTAGCGCCTTCTGTTGACGATATTTCACAACACAGTGATTCGTGCAACTTTTCCACCAGGTGATGGTAGTGTGAACTGGGCGATGGATTTCCATGCAAATCGTTCAAGGTGTTACGTCTGTTTGTCTGTGATGATGTCTTCGACATTGTTGTTTGATGGATAAAGGATGGATGTACTTATCCCGTGACATTGACAACCTTAAGATAGAGTATATTGAAATACGATGGTCAGATATTGAATATTTTACTAAGCGCTTTAACTTCATGTAAAATTAATCAATCAAGTGCAAATTTAAACAAATTATAATCAACTAGTTGTGTAAATTTCAAATTTTGAAAACTTTCGGAAGTATAAAAATTTACAGCTCATTGATTTTTTTTTCTAGACGAACACGTTCATGCTTTTGCAAATTTACAACTAGCGTCTTCTGGTGGCAAAAGCACGAATCAAATGGTCAATCAACTGAAAGCCCTTGATCTACCAACCAACCTTGCCAAAGATATCAACTTCCCAGGTAATCAGACACTTAACCTATTTGACAACTTTGCCGAAACCACCATCTCTCTTCTAGTAACCAGGATCCTGAGAACTATTGCATATACATTTTTTATGTTCACTAGCGTCATCTAGTGGTGAAATTACTATTCAAACGGACAACTATCTGTGAGTTTTCGATCTTTTAGAAGGTCGGCACGAGAGGTAACTTTTCCTCCATTTGGTCTTTGATCTACCAAACAACTTTGCCGAAGACACCATCTTTCTGAGTAAAGTGGAGCTTCGTGGCCTTTCGGTTAGCGTTACCAATCGTGTAACCGCACCATGCTATCCACTGGTGCATGTAATATATGTCGTGTCCATGGTCTACTGTTGAGTACTGTTCAGTCTGTACAGCCTCTGGCAGAAGAGGGTGTCCCGTGCCTTTTTAATGGGGATCCTGAGCTACATGAGATTAAAAATTTACATGCTCACTAGCGCAACTATCACTCATCTATAAGCCCTTGATATACCAAACATCTTTGTCGAAGACACTATCTTTCTATGTAATAAGGGTCCAGAGATATATAATACATAATGTTTACGTGCTCACTAGCGCCACCAAGTGATGAAATTTCAAATTAAACTGCGAATCATCCGTAAGTACTTGACCTACCAAACAACTTTGTCGAAGACACCATCTTCCTAAGATATCAGGTTCCCGAGATACATAGGATACAAAGTTTACTTGCTCACTAGCGCCGCCTAGTGGTGGAATTTCCAATTAAACGACCAATAATCTGTAATCCGTTTACCTACCAAACAGCTTTGCCGAAGACACCATCTTTCTAAGACACAGGATCCTGAGATATAAGATATAACATGAAATTGTTCACTAGCGCCGCCTAGTGGTGGTGAAATTTCAAATTAAACTGCAAATCATCCGTAAGTGCTTGACCTACCAAACAACTTTGTCAAAGACACCATCTTTCTAAGTAATCAGGATTCCGAGATACATAGAGTATAAAGTTTATTTGCTCACTAGCGCCGCTTAGTGGTGGAATTTCGAATTAAACGGCCAATAATCTGTAAGCCGTTGACATACCAAACAACTTTGCCGAAGACACCATCTTTCTAAGATATCAGGATCCTGAGATATAAGATATAACATGATATTGCTCACTAGCGCCGCCTAGTGGACGTATTACGAATCAACTTTGTCAGCATCAAGTAGCCCATGAAATTTACAACAACTTTGCCAAAGACAGTCCTCCTCTAAACAATCAGGATACTTTGATATTTCAGAATGTATGGGTGTTGTACAAAGTACAACGCGCGACTGCTCGCGTTACAAAAATTGGCGCGAGTACTGAAAGGTTAAATTTGGCCTAATAATATCTTAAGATGTGTTTATTGCACCTGCAGAATTACATGTGAATCGGTGCAGTACTTGTTGTTGTAGCAATGAAATAGTAGAACGCGCGTAATTGAATTTTGTACAGCCTCTGGTTTAGCTTGTCAGCGCTGTGACTTTTGAATTTGACAAAGGAAATGGTTGAAATTTTGAAGACAAACCTCTCAATCTACTTTACAAAAAAAAAATACAATGCACTATCAACAATTTTATAGTCGGAAACATATATTGGGGCTGACCGTGATTTTAGCCCCTCAGACAACAATTAGTCAGCACCCCTTATTGTTTCGATTATGTTGTTAAAAGTACTATACCAATATTCATCAAATTTCGCTGGCATAATATACACATAAGGCTGATACAAATTTTATTTTGACTTTTTGTCTACCCCCCCCCCCCCTTCCCTACAAAAGTTTTTGGCTGGATTTTGCATTTTGAGGGGCAGATAAAACAAAATATGGGTCATTCCACACCAAGTGTACACACCGCGTGTTACCGACCATCACGGATTTTGACCAAATTTTGTTGGAATATTTGTTTAAATGGAGGAAGAAAAAATCCAAATTTTGGTGCCGATCGGATCACCCCTCGGCCCGTGGCAGCACCCCTCGTCTTTGCCAATACATGAAAAATCCAAGTTTTCCCTTCCTCTACTTAATTTATAGCTTTGAAACTATAATATATACACATTTGTGACCTTCGGGTTTTTTGACGAAAATTGATGGAGGAATCCAGGAAAAATATTAGTTTTTCGATACAGTGTTGCCAAACATGTTATTTTTCAATTTTAAAATTTAAAGCCGATTTTTCTTCGAATGAGTATATTTTGATTTCATAAATTTTGTTTCCATCGTATTTATCAAACATTTTCCAATCGAAAAAGCTTAACTCCCCGAGGTCTTTTGGGCCGTTCCAGAGATTCAGCGTTTTTAAGCTTGAAAATCCTTTTTCTCTAATAGGGTATTGTACCATTTGGGCAGGTGTACCTATTTTGGGCACTTGTCGCTATAACTACGTCAATTTCGAACCGATTGATTTGAATTTTTGTACAGAGCTAAATACTGTACGTGCCTAACTTTGGATAAAATTTCAAATCAATCAGTTTGAAATTGACTTAGTTTTAGCGGCAAGTGCCCAAAATAGGTACACCTGCCCAAATGGTACAAGACCCTATATAAACTAAGTCCAATTTACAAGTTTCGCTAAGAAAACATTATTCGATGCAATTTAAAAGTTATTTTGACTGATTAAGACCAAGCAGAATAGAAAACTATGTAAAAATGATAATATAACAGTGTTGCCAGTTTATCAATTATGGATTTATTAGAATGGATAACAATAAATTGCTTGAGTTTAAAATTTATGTATAATAATCCTTATTTCAATAGAAATTCTACCTATATAAACATTAAGGTTGACGAAAGTGTTGCCAGACATTTTAATTTTATTGTAAAAAATTACATGAAAACTTTTGTATCAAATCAAATTATCAAGCAAGAATCATAAATTTCTTTTTTACAATTGTATTACTGTTGCCAACACTGAACCTTGATAGTTTTCGTTTGGTGTACAACTTTTTATTCTTCGAACAAACCTTTAATAAGGGCAGCGGTAAATTTAAATGTTCACTGAAATTTATTCATGGTTCAGAACTACGCTAATTGATTCCGACTGTTCTTGGTGTATTTTTAGGATTTTTTAGCTTTTCAGTCCGATTGTGAGATCAAAAACAACCTTTTATCCCCCCCCCTCGACCGATCAAAGAGTGGTAGGACAAAAAGTGAAATAAATGTTTGTAACATTTATTCATGTATTCATAAAAAAAATCTTGAAATTGCCAAGGAAAATATTCTGAAGTAATTCTGCACAAATTGCTAAAACAATCTATGCAGGAAATTCTGAAGCATCACTAGAAAATTTTCTGGAAAAAAAAATAATAAAAGAATAAACCCGAAGCAATCTGTACGAATAAGCAATAAGAGAGCACAGTCTGTTTCAATGCTAAATCTAATCATTTATCATTTCAATTATTAAATAAAAATCAGATGTCATATAAATGTCGTTGTTGTGTCGCCCCATTTAGCGGTCGGTCGATCTCTAACATCCCAACATTCGCTACCTGCCCAGCTGAATTCGGAAGCTGTCTCATTTTTTATCGATAGTCTCCTTAATCGCCGAAGGCGACATTTGCTTCGTTGTTGCAAAAAAAAAAGATTCCATTGTTTGGACCAGCAGAAAATGGTCGGTAGTTGTTGTAGGTTCAGCCTGTTACGACGGTGACACATCACGAAGTGCTCTTGCTCTCCTCTACATGGCCTGAATTCGATGGTTCACCTGTGGCCCAGGTGCAAAAAACTGGCGAACAGGTCACTTTTTTTTTGTCTTCCATTCGATGCTGTATTTTTTTATTCGTTTCTCTTGCAGTAACGTATCAATGCTTTTATAAATCTATTAGCACGCCCTGCCTCGAATGGAGGTGGGCCATCGTCGTCGGTCGCGTCGGTTCGGTGATTGATTGCTTGATAAATACTGCTGAATGACGATCGTTAAAAGGGTGCTTAAAATTGTTGTTCCAGACCGGACACGGCCGTGAAGTGCTCTATGAGTGCACATTCCAGTGAAATTTCAAGATACAGTCGATAAAGTGTGCTGTTTCTGCCTGGTAGGCAGCACATTCCTATATGGTGCATCTTGCGAAATGGAGACAGATATGAAAATCTACATTCTCGTCGGCCTTGACCTTAATTTTGCCATTTTACTCCCAACCGTATTCTGTTCGAGTCCGATATCTGCCGGCGCGGTGATGGAGCACG
The DNA here is from genome assembly GCF_035046485.1 of Aedes albopictus. Lineage (NCBI taxonomy): Eukaryota > Metazoa > Arthropoda > Insecta > Diptera > Culicidae > Aedes > Aedes albopictus. The sequence goes on along the minus strand of NC_085137.1, from coordinate 143,215,858 downwards.
ACTGATTCTCGTCAGAAGAGGTGCAACGTTCATGATGACAACCCTCCACACTGACTGACTGACTGACTGCTGTGCAACACGATTGCACACCATAACACGTATCTCCACATGTTCCTCTACGTGAACTGCACATTACTGTCTTGGTTTGGGGCGTATAGAACTTAAATTTGTATCACTCACCAGCTTTAATACCTGTATACATAACCGTTCGCAATGAGACATGAGGGCTCGAGGTCCCTCCCCGAGTCGCATCCGTCGTGGCTGGCTACTAATATTGTTTATGGGTACCTTTGCTGATGCATGACAGATGGTGTGACCCTAGAGGATACCGTGAATATAAGTACGCCACAGCACAGCCGAGCATATGCGCTTGCGGTCTCGAACTCGTATAGTGATTTATTTGTATCGATGGCTGATTTAGCTTGTATTAGCCATTTAGGGATAATAGGTAATTCGTTTTGGAATACAAATCAACACCTGTGGAATCACATCGGAAACGTGGAGCAAGTCGGAATGACAAGTGCTGCGTTGAATGTTGACTTGTTAGATTGAGAATAAGTTTATCCCTACAGAAATAGTCCAAGAAGATTCATAAAGTACATCTAGAAGGGACTCAGAAATGCTTCTTCCCAAATATTTCTACAAAAAATCTTCCAATAGATTTTAAAAGAGTTTTTTTTTCTTTCTACATGCTTCTTTTAAGAATTCCCCGAAGAATTCTATCCATCTTGTGATTTATCCATCGCTCAGGAATTCATCATAGATTCATTTAGAAATTGTTCTTCAGATTCCTTTGGACATTCCTTCTAGAGTTCTCCCATTTGTCCCATTTGAGACGTTACGTCAAGAAGAAGTATATAATAAAAAGAGGAAGAATACAAATTTCTAGCACTTTCCAAGGAATCCCTCCTAAGATTATCTTGGATCCCTTATGAAATCACTTCCTTGATACTCTAAAAATTACCACCTGGAATCCTTTCAGGATTTAATCCTGGGATTGCTTAAAGAATTTCGCTTGCGGTTAGCTGAGAAATTTCTCTGAAATTACTTCTGGAATGCTTTCTGAAAGTTTTTTTTAGGATTTTCTCAGATATTTCTCAGATATTCCCTAAAGAATCCTTGCTGAGGGTCCCACGGAAGATTCTATAAGCATTTCCTAAAACTTCCAAAAATCTTTTCTAATGTTTCCTCACAAATTTCTTTCGAGCTTCCGCTCTGGAATTCCTCTCAAGATGCAGAGGATTGACAAAATGATCGGGACTGGCTCAATTTTCACATTTCAAAAAATGATCAACTAGCTGTAACTTTTCATAAAGTGCATCGAATGTTCTCACATTTTTGCAGTAAGTTACTCAATTACCCAACACACTTGTCACAGATGAGTCCCGGCAACGCAGGTTTTAGTTATGCAGAAGTCACTGTGGCTTACTTCTAGCAAGTATGTCTTTATTTGTTAGAATTAAGTCTAAGTGACTTCTACGCAACAAAAACCTGCGCAGCCGTGACTCTTCTGTGGCAAGTGTCTTACTTGGGTAGTCGTCTATCAATGATCCAAATTTGGAAAAGGTCGGGCTATTACATATGAAGTTAGAAAAATTATAGTAAAAGTCATAATTATTCGATAGCCAACTTTGAACTGTAGTATATCCGGATTCACAGAACCGAATGAAATTTAGAGAATTCATGACTTAAACAATGAGCCTTGAAAAATCGTTTGACCTAACTTGAAACTATTTATAAGAAAAAAAGATATAGCTATTCATCCGGAGCTTCCGAAAACTATCTAAAGATTTCGTCAGATAAACCCTCAGGGATTCCCTCCAGGATCTCTCCGATGGTTGTGATTATGAGTGTTTCTTCAAAAATTGCTCCTGGAATTAACTTGGTAATTCCATCTAGGGTTTGTAATTATTTCAGTGATTTTTTCAACAAATCCTCCTCTGTCACGCCGAGGACCAGGGATCGAATCCCACTCCCGACAAACTCACAAAATGTGAGCTCTTCCTTCGGAAGGGAAGTAAAGCGCGGGTCCCGAGATGAACTAGCCTCGGACCAAAAATCTCGTAAATACAGATAAAAAAAATAAAACAAATAAAACTTTCTTGGCATTTCTTCCGGAAATCATTCTGAGATTACTTCAAAAAAATCTCCTGAGATTTCTTTAGAGATTCCTGCTACGATTCCTCTAGGAGTGATTCCTGGAATGCCTTCAAGAAATTTTTCATGGATTCATTAGCTTGGAATTCTTTAAAGATTTACTCAATAGATTTCTTCAGATATACCCCCAGGTATTCTTTCATGGATTCATGGAATCTTTAAAGATTTTCTAAATAAATTCCTTTTTTTCCAATATCTCTTTAGGAATTCTCCCAGTGATTTCCCTGATTATATCTTAAGAAATTCCTTCACAAATGTGCATGAAAACTTTTCCAGAGATCCCTACAGCAATTCCTACAGATTTTTTCAGAAATTCCAGGAATTTCTCTAACCATTTCGCAAGAAATTTCTCCAGGGAGTCACTCTGGAACTGCTCTTGAAAATCCTCCAGGAATTTATACAGGGTTTTCTCCAGAAATTCTATCCAGGACTTTCAAGGAATTCCTTCAGGGATTTCTTCGGGAATTCCTTCAGGCTTTCCTGCGGGTATTCTTCCAAAAATTCTATCGCAAGAACCTCCACCAATTGCTTCAACTATTTCTCCAAGGATTCCTTAGTGAATTTCTTCAGGAAATTTTTCACCGGAACTCTACCAAAAAATCTACGATTACCTCAAAAAATCCTAAAGTAATTTTTTTTAGGAATTACCCCTGATCTTTCTCCGGCGATGTCTTTATGAACCCTCTCGGATTTTATCCAGGGATTCCTTTGGAAATGCCTCCATAGATCTTTTCCACAGTTTCTCAAAAGATTCCTGCAGGAATTACTCCAGATCAGTATTTTTTTTCATTGATTGTTCCCAAAGTTCCCTCAGGAATTCCTCCAGAAGATTCCTTCATGAATTCCCTCGGAAATGTCATCAGGGTTTGTTTTTTTTTTTCAATTCGGTTTGGTACCTGGCATTCTTTCCAAAATGTGCCCTGAGAATATTTTCCGATTCTTTCAAGAATTTCTTCTGGGATGTCCTCAGGAAATTCTTCTAGGATTCGTTCAGATTTTCTTCTATGGATCCCTTTTGGAATTTCTATTGTTTCAGGATTTTTTTCATGAACTTCGGAAATTTCTTCAGAAGGGTTCTGACAAGTTTTTACCTTATGCTTCCACGGGTCAGTCCATGACAAAATCCACGAGCTTGAAGATCTTGCTGATTACTTCTCAACGACAGACCAAACCAGAGATGCCAGATGTTTTTTTTAAAATCTGTATCCCATACAAAATTTAGATGAAAAGTCTGTATCCCATATGAAAATAAAATAGCACCTCTAGTCAAAAAATTTGCATTTCATATAAAACGAAATCTGTACGGATGCTCAAATGTCTGTGAAATATAGAAAATCTGTATATATGGCATCACTGTACCACACTATCAGCGTCAACGGAACTAAATCGTTGGATGTAAACAATGCCAACTCTTCTAGCTTTACGGTGCAAGAACCTTATTTCTTGGAAGCTGAATGTCGTACTATGGGAGCTTTTCGCCTTTCAGTTACGAAAAAAAATTCTTGATACTTCTATATCATTGTTTCGCTCTAACTAGGTTCTTCTTTTCCACTAAATGGCCAGTATAAACTTTCCGAACGATGTTGAACACTTGAAGTCTCGAGTGGAAAAGAACTCCGCAATCCGATTTTCTCTTGGCAAATCTTAATCCATACCTCCCCTCCCTTTTCCCAACCACCATTCATTCCTCCGTCGCCCCTGCCACGGATCATTTCAATCGTCACTCCTTCCTTCCTGCCACCTCTTTATGTGCATGTGTTTGGTGTTACGTATGTTACAATTTTCCTTCCTATTTGAATTTACAGTTGGGAATGGGAGTGGGTCTTACAGTCATTCTAACTGGGTGTTGCTGATGTATTATTATTATTATTTATTTATTAAAGAGGTTTTAACAAATAGTCATTCGCCTCCGTAATTGCTGATGTATAGACTTTCACACAATATTGCTTACAAGTAATGAGTGACTTACAAACAAAACAAACCTATGGCTGTCTTCTCAAATAGCATTGGCTCGGAGTTGGATACTAGGGTAAAGTACCCGAAACGGTAACATTTACTAGGGTGCTGGTGATGAACAAGAAAAGTACAGTGTCTTATCGAACGAAAATCAGACAAACGATCGTGTGCAAAATAGGATCATATATCACAGACAAACAGACTCTTACTCTACCCACTTCTCAACGTTTCCCTTTTTAACGGAAATATTCTGTAGTTCTCAATTCTCTCACCTATGGCGCTCCCATCGTTTTTGCTCCTGTTTGACGTTTGATCACTACCGCCATCTATTAAGTGGATTTGTGAAACACTGCATAGTTAGCATTGGGCGATTATACTTTTGTGGCGATGGTTTTAATCGCATTTTGCTCTAAGTGATATGTCTGTTTGTCTGTGGAAGTATCAACGCTTTTTTCCGTGGCTAAATCCGAAAATAGGGTCCTAAAATTAAAGACGAAATCTCGCTTATATTGAATAATACGATCAAGCATGGTATTCTAATCGGAATTGTACTTTACTCGAACTTGAAAAACAAAGGAATAATGAGAAAATTCGAAATAAGTAAAATGGTAAAAAGTTCTACTTTGACATTTGAGGTCAACCTTGTGTGACTGAGCTCGACATTTTTCGCAGCTCGGATTTCAAAAATGTTCCTATCTGACATACACGGTGAAAAAAATCACTCAAAGTATGTGTTATAAGCTAGGGACGAGACAAAAGGCTAAAAAAATAAAAATTATATATTTTCAACTACGGTTAATAAAAACGTCAAAAATTGAGGTAATTTTGTACTCTTGAACCATATATTATGGTTTAAAACAAGAATCCCGATAGGACTTTAGGAGCCTATTCCCATAGTTATCAAAACTCACAGTCGAATCATTCTTTAACGTCGTACGTTGTTGATGCAAAGGTCGACCTACATAGATACATAAATGAAGAAAAGGAGAGATCCTTCTCATGAAATAGAAGTATGTAATATGTAAAAGAAACCTGGAAGAAATATGCAAGTGAAACCTGGTGTGTATCAATGGAGAACATTCAACGGCTGTAAGTCTTCATAAAAGGGCCCATATAGCCGAGGCGGTAAACGCACGGGTATTCAGCATGACCATGCTGACGGGTTCGATTCCCGGTCGGTCCAGGATCTTTTCGTAAAGGAAATTTCCTTGACTTCCTTGGGCATAGAGTATCTTCGTGCCTGCCACACGATATACACATGCAAAAAAATGGTCATTGGCAGAGGGAGCTCTCAGTTAATAACTGTGGAAGTGCTCATAGAACACTAAGCTGAGAAGCAGGCTTTGTCCCAGTGAGGACGTTACGCCAAGAAGAAGAAGAAGAAGTCTTCATAAAGAGATGCTTGCGCTATATAATGCGTGCATGGTGGTCTTCACAATCGGATCTCCAAAGCGAAGCTCAATGTCAGCGACTGAAATGTTGTAACAAAATTTGAGGTGTTTCTTCAGCTTGTGCTTGATTGTTAGTGTTGGCGATCTTCTACTACACAGCGTAACAAAAATTAACTTTTGGTCTGTCTCAAGAGCAAACTTATGTGTCTCTGACAGATTTCCGCTGAATCCGAATCCGGGCTCAGATTTGCTCCAACACGTCACAATTTTGAGCTATACCTCAATTTATAGGGCAAAATATGCGATTTTGGGCTTTTTTGACTGCAAGTTTTTAAGCATGGAAATATTTTTTTAATCAATCAAAACATTAATTGGTCAATTGACATCTAAATTAACGACTCATGCTAAATATTTCGTTTTACCAAATCGAATTTGATAGTTTTAAGCGATTTATGTTAGGTACGTTATTTCCCATACAAGTCACCCTCCAAAAGTTGCATGCAAGTTTTCATACTTACATAAAATGCTTAAATCTATCAAATTTGATTAAGTAAAATGAAATATTTTGCATGAGTCCTTAATTTAGATGTTAATTGACCAATTACCTTTTGATTGCTTAAAAAAATATTTGCATGCTTAATGGCTTGCAGTCAAAAAAGCCCAAAATCGCATATTTTGCCCTATGAATTGAGGTATAGCTCAAAATTGTGACGTGTTGGAGCAAATCTGAGTCCGGATTCGGATTCAGCGGCCCAAAATCCTTCGGAGACACATAAGTTTGCTCTTGAGACAAAAAAATGTTGCGCTGTGTTATTAGACGAGTATGGCGTCTGGTACGTGAGGCTGTAGATTAATGCAAGTCCTCTGCGTTTAGACAGATCATGGTAGGATGGCGTAGTACTTTTTGGAAGAGGTTATTATTTTTGGTAGAGAGTTCACACATTTGGTGCGTGGATACCAGGCGTAAGATGACAGATTGTACAGAGGATAGACAAAATGATCGGGACAGGCAAAATTTTCACTTTTCAAAAAATGTTCAACTAGCTGTAACTTTTCGAAAAGTGCATCGAATATTCTCAAATTTTTACTGTAAGTTCATCAACTAGTTGTGTATCAATGGTCAAAATTTGGAAAATATCGAACCATTTTCCACGAAGTTATAAAGATTCTTGAAAAAGGTAAAATTATCCGTTAGCCAACTTTGAGCTATTATATCTCCGGATTTAATGAACCGATTGCAATGAAATTTTGAACATTTATGACTTATACAATGAACTCTAAAAAACATTTGACTTAACTTGAAATTTTTAACAAGAGAAAAAGTTATAGTGATTTTATTTTTTTCACGATTTTTTTGCAAATTGGTCTATTTTTAATATGTATTCCATTACTTTTTCAATTTGTTGGCGGCTATGTTGTTACTTTTCATCAAAACGCATTTATATATAAGTCAATTAGAGGGGAATTTAGAGAGAATTGTGTTAATAATTTTAAGTTAAGTCAACGGTTTTTCATAGCTCATTATAAGTATAAGTCACAAATGGTCAAAATTTCATTGCATTCGGTTCATTAAATCCGGAGATATAACAGCTCAAAGTTGGCTATCGGATAATTTTACCTTTTCCAAGAATCTTTATAACCTCGTGGAGAATGGCACGAAGTTTTGACCACTGATACACAACTAGTTGATGAACTCACAGTAAAAATTTGAGAATATTTGATGCACTTTTTGAAAAGTTACAGCTAGTAGAACATTTTTTGAAAAGTGAAAATTTTGCCTGTCCCTATCATTTTGTCTATCCACCGTATGTTGATTAGGGGCTGTCCATAAACCACGTGGTCATTTTTTGGGACTTTTCAGTAGAAGGAAATAGACAAGTTAGGGATTGAACTCCGTATACGAATCAGAAGCGGCCCCCACGGCACCAAGCCTGTCTTTGGGACGAAAGTGGAGGTGAGTCTGTCACAATGTACGCAAAATCTGCGAACAAATGTTTGGCCAGAACCCAGCAATACATCGCAGCAGAGATAGGTCCAGGAGTCATCAATAAGCAATCAATGGTCGAAAATTGGACTAGGTCAGCTAGCATGGCATTTTTTTTTCATGATAGTTCTCGTCACTACTATGAAGGCCCAGTATTGATAGTAAGTAATGTAAAAACAATTTATTAATTTTTGATGAACCTCTCAAATCTTCTGTGTGTCGGCATTCTTCTTAATTGATGTGCAAATGCGATAAATATTTTATTCATTGTGATGAAACGTTATCCTTGATATGGATCGATACAGTATAGCGATTTCCCAAAAAACGACTGTTTGCAAATCCCTCGAAATCGAACTCACCACAATTCATCCGCTGAAATGGTACGAACTTCCCGTCCCTTCCTACCTTCTTCACCCTCCCAATTCGAACATTCCCCCTTACAGCTAGAGAGGGCGGTAGCAATTTCCGTACCTCGTCGACGTCGTCGTCTACCGACTGACTGCCACGACATGAATAAAATATCGATGCAAAAAGATCCATTTAGGGAAAAGTCGGATTATTTCGTTATACCTCCGCATCCGAAGCCGCCGCGCCGCGCCGACTTGATGCACACCGCCATACAAAATGCATGACCCGGTAAGATGCAGCACTGCAAGCGCAAGATTGCCATTCCAACATGAGTGTTGTTCAAGCTCTTCTTTCGTAGCTGCTACTGTAGCAATGCTGTGTTCGTTGCTGTTGGTGGAGATTCCTACTCCGCACGTTGTTGAATTGTGTTTCAGTAGGGCAAAGAACAATCGGAAGATAATGCCATTTGTAGGCTTATTAGCATTAATTTGGCTTGGCTCTCGGTTAGTGGCAACAGCAGCAGCAACAGCAACAAGTGTCGCCTTGAAAGTGGCTTCGTAAATCAGACCGCTAAATTACATCTCATTCCATCCAGCTTCACCGTCTGCGGATGCTGCGCATAAATTCCCGTGCCGGAAAGTGTACCAAGACCATGCAGATTGTTGCTAAATAGTATATAATATCCTAGGATGCCTTTTTTGTATCCGCGAAAGCGTGCAAAGCCCTCAGTCCGTCGCAAGGATCCGTATCGTACTTAAAATACTACCGAGCAACTTTTTCCGTCTTAATGCAGGCACAGAAAGAAACGTCTTGAATATTCATGTCGCAGCTCGCAAGAAACAAACGAAGGAAAAGTGTCGGAAAAACAGATTACGCAATGCGGAGCCAATACCTACCTAGCTAGGATGCAGCCGTAGCCAAATGGGGGAAAGAAGCTTGAAATAGTTTATCACGAAGTTTTGCATCGAATGCGATCCACTACTGAAACAAGAAAATTTCTCCACCTTCCCCCCACTGAAGCTTTTTGCAGAACTTTTAGGATAAAACTTGAAACAACTGTGCACTATTTACGAGTCAGGATGGAGCAAACTGCGGGAAAGTGAAAGTGTGTCACTGATGCCATTTCCTGGTGGGTGGCTGGGTGGGTGGACGGATGGATGGCAATGGCAATTTAGTTTGCAACAGTAAGATTGTATGATGATGATGGTAACCAACAGAACAATTGAAACAAAAACCATATTGTGCCGAAAGGTTCTTGCTAGCTCGAAACCTATTCATCCGTTCGTCATCGATGGGAGGATGATTAATAGCGTGTGACACCATCTGTCATTATTGTGAGGGATGAGCTCTCGGTCGTTCGGTTACTCGAAGGCACATATTTTGTGCCATAGATAAATCACTGGTTTTGTTCTGATTCATATTCAGATGTAGCTGTGCGACTGGTGGCCCGTATGAACCAAAGAATAACGCAAAACTATACATTACTATAACAAGTGCCGGCAGTGTGTACATCACTAAAAGTCGATTCTTGATAACTTTGCGTAGGAGTGTTTAAAATGCAGAGAAGGCATTACATGAGATGAGCATACCGGCGATAAAAAGTGTAGGTATACACTAGACCTGTTCACCTTTTTTGACCTACCCGTGTCACATCAAATTATCAATCCACATGCAAAAACAAGGCTTCAATCCAAAAATGAGCCAAATTGATAAAGGTTTAGAGGTGTACCAAATCGATTTTGTGTTTTTCGAGCATTTTCACGAAAATGTACTTCAATATCCAGAAAATTGCACCAAAAAGGTACCGACAATACCGTTAAAATATAGTTAGAACAATACTCTACAACTTTGCCGAAGACACTACGGTGTTTAAATTGCGTATTTTAAAGTTATTCAACAATTTTCGTTAAAAAATCACGAAAAAATACAATATTTTTACGATTGTTCATGTAAAAGTCATGTAATTTTACATTGTTTTACGTGACTAATTTAATGAGCTATTATTGCTCCTACGTGTTACGAACATTTCGTCCATACAACATATTAGTGTAGAAATTCGTTTTCATTGACTAATTATCAAAAGTTTGTCACATTGATACTAAAAATTGTACAGAGTTGCCAGCACAAAATAAAACAAAGTTACCCATGATTTAAAAGTCATTACACTTCTTTGTCTCATCTGCATCAGTTTAAATTTGGTGCAGATGGTTGAGCATGAGATTGTCGATTCGAAGATTCAAGGTTCGAGTCCTGGAATAGGATTTTTTGCGTCTCGATCCAGCTATAAGTTGATGAAACTACGCACTGCATTTCATTGCAATTTGGTATCATAGCATTGTTTCGAAACCGTAGAGTGCATAGTAAGAATGAAGTTTCCCTTCATCGTGTAGATGTGCTGATTTGTGGGTAGATAGATAACAAGTAAGCTCCACCCACAGTTGTCTGTAAAATGTTGCATCCAGAAGCAGTTCCATCATCGTATTGAATTGTTTTAGCTAAATTGATCATTATCAAACAGATGCTCAATATTTCGCCCAGCTGATCTAGTCGACACGATTTATTGTCAACAAGTATAAATTAAATATCTAGCTAGTCCTGGAATGGGCTTAATTGGCAGGTCCCGATCATTATTATTTGGGAGATTGCGTGTAAGTCATGGCAGATTCATCATCCTAACTGCTACAAAGAAAGAAAAAAAGTTTATCATGTATTTGAGCTTGAACCTGGGACCTTCTGATCCGCAAGCTCGAGCCTTACCATCTGCACCATTTCTGATATCTAAATCAAAAGACACTAGAATACGATGGCATGACGTCTTAATCATGGGTAACTTTGTTTTAATTCGTGCTGGTAACTCTGTGCGATTTTTAGTATCAACGTGACATACTTTTGATAATTAGTCAATGAAAACGAATTCCTACACAAAAACGATGTATGAACGAAATGTTCGTTACACAAAGGAGTATTCGCTAATTAATTTAGTCACGTAAAATAATGTAAAATTACATTACTTTTATATGTAAAATCGTAAAAATATCGTGTTTTTTTCGTGATTTTTTAACTAAAATTGTTGAATAATTTCGAAATACACAATTTAAACACCGTAGTGTCTTCGGCAAAGTTGTAGAATATTGTTCTAACTATATCGTAACGGTATCTGCGGCATCTTTTCGGAGCAATTTCGTGAATTTCTGAGTAAATTTCTGTGAAAACGGCTAAAAAAAACACAAAATTGATTTGATACACCTTTAAATCTTCATCAATTTGGCTCAATTTTGGACTGAAGACTTGGTTTTGCATGTGGATTGGTAATTTGATGTGTCACGGAGAATCGGAGAAAAAAGTTTCAAAGTGAACAGCTCTAATGTTTATTTGCATGACCGATACCGCTTTTGGCGGTACGTATCCCGAACATACAAATATACCAAACTCGATATCGGTCTGGTAATAGACATATCTCACATTCAGCATCTGTACACTTACTTACTACACCTACACTTACTACTCACTTCTCACTCTTCATTGTTCACTCCTCACGGTTCACTTCCCTCTCTTCACTTTTCACTTTTTAACACTCAGTATTCACCGCTCACATCTTACTTAAGGTTAAGACTAAAGGCTCAAGCATTCGTCATCATTTTTCGGAAAATAAAAAGCAGTTTTCTTGCTGTAAATCAAAACATCGGCCATAAATGTATATTCACTGCATTCTATTCCTCATGGAGAGTACAGTGAATATATTTTCATTACAAAGACTTCTGTTTTGAACGAAAAAACTGCATTAAAATGTTTGATGATGACGATGATTTCAATGTCGGAAATCACTTTGAAACTACCCTGTGATGTCCTGACACCTCCCTGAAACCCCTTGGAATCCCCTAAAATGCCCCAGCAACATCCATTTGCTCTCCTTTGGCCACTGTTGTTGCTATAGTTACCGTCATCATTACATCTTCTCATATGAACCATATTGGTTCTGTAGAACTTTTCCTATTTTGATCCAGGACATAAAAAAGGTTCATAAATCAAAAGTGCATAAAAATAACCTGAATAAAAAAGAGGTTTTAGTGTATACATATCTCATGTTTCATAAATTTCACATTTTACGTTACTACAGTGAGGAATAAACAGTGAGAAGTGAGGAGCGTGAAGTTAGTAGCTTAGAATGAGAAGTTAGAAGTAAGTGTCAGAATGGAGCAGTAAGGAGTGTGAAGCAAGAATTTCAATTTTACTTTTCGCTGCTTGATACTCACTATTGAAGAGGAATGAGGAATGAGCAGTAAAGTAGTGAGAAGTTAAAAATGTTGAATGAAGAGTGAGTAAAAAAGAATGAGCAGAGACGAGAGAGAGGCGAGGAGTGAGTGAGAAGTAAGCAGTGAGGAGGGAGCATTGAAAAGTAAAGAGTACGGAATGATGCGTGATTTTGAGTGAGAAATAAGGCCATTTTGAAATTTTAAGTATGGAGAAGAGTACTGCCATTTATATTCTAAAAATATAGATTTAGTTGGTATCACGAAGAATAAACTTAATTTATTACTTAGTTGCTTGAACTGTATAAATAAGTACGAATAACTTTTGTGTAACATTATGAGCTTTGATTCCCAGTTATAAATAATCGTACATTTCAGTCTTTCCTTTGAGTACTTATGATGTTTTGAACCATAGAAAAAGCTCAAAATCACAAAATCAGATTGAAGCACATCAAAATCATTATCAATTAAGTTGAAAATTTGAGACAAATTTATCCACAGTGTGCCAGAAATCGTTTTTAACAAATACACGGCTTCGTGGCCGTGCGGTTAGCGGCGTCAGTCGTCTAGGCGTTTCGTAAACCTCGGAGTGCGGGTTCGACTTCCGCTCCAGTCGGGGAAAACTTTTCGTCAAACGGAAAATTCTCCATTGGGCCACTGGGTGTTATGTGTGTTGTCCGTTGTCTCGTGCATGTTATGTTCAGTCTGTGCAGCCTCTGGCTGAAGACGGTGTAGCGTCTTTTTTTTTCAATTGTCCAGGGTGACTGTACCAATTATGGCACTACCTAAGAAAAACTATTTATATGTTAAAAGATAGGGAGCTCCTGCAGGAAACTTTAAAGAGGAACTCCTGGAGTAATCCTCAAAGGTAAATTCCTAGAGAAATCCCCACTGGGGAACTCCTGCAGGCCGTCACAAGTGAACTCCTAAAGGAATTCCCAGATGAAACCGCTGGAGGAAAAATCAAACTCTTGGAATAATCTCCACAGGTAGCTACTGGAGGAATCCTCAGTGGCTGCAGAGGGAGAATTCCCCAAATGGTTACTCCTGGAGGCATTAGCAGAGGGAACTTCTGGAAGAATTCCAGGATGAACTTTTGTAATAATATCCAAAAGAAATTCTTTGAAGAATCTCCATCAGAAATTCCTTTGGGAAGTCACAGAAGAATACCTGAAGTAATTTTAAGAGTTTTCTGTAGGAATCCTCAAGCGTAACGCTTGAAGGAATAGCTGAAAACCCCCAGAAAGGATTCCGGGTGGAATCTTCAAAAAAGTCATTATAAAATACCCCGAGGAATTTCAGAAGTAATCTTCAGAAGCGATTCCTTCAAGAGTCTGCAGACGAAGTTCCTGAATATATTCACATAGGGAGTTTCTGGAGGAATCCTCAGAAGGATTTTTTGTAAGAATAAGGACTGTATCGGAAATTAACTATAAACATTCAAAATGCTCTATCTCGGTTGATCTTTTCATTCCGGTTCTTCTATGAAATCTTCACAATATAGTTAAGTTTAGAACAGCTTGAAGAAATTTGGAAAATGTTTAGTATTATTGAAAATATGGCTCTATGAGTATACCACACAAAATAACAATCTGTACACACAGCATTTTAATTTTAATTTTTTTAACGTTTCAAACATCTCTAGCGAAAAAAAATTGTACGGAAAAAAATCTGGAAAATAATGATTATTACTAGCAGTTATGTACACATAACATATCACTCAAAACCGACTTTTAAAATTTTTATCTTGGATAGAAAAACCTTCAACATTAAGAATATGGTCTATCCCAAATAAACACCTACTTTTTGGTCGAACTTTGACGCTCTGTTTTAAATATCTTTAGAGGTTATAAAATTCCGTTCTCTGGCAAAACTACCTCTTCAATAGATTTAAATACATACCCAATCGAAAAAAATGCAAATTTTTCAACTTTATGTATTTTTTATTTGCGTAATCGTTCATTGAAGACGCATAAAAAAAGAGTTCCTCGAAAAATGACCTTTTTTCATTTTTAAGAATTGCCCTAAACTGCGGAGGAAATTTTTCTTGATAAAAATAATTTTCCTACATCATGAGCATTCTGGAAAAAAATATATTTGCGCAAAAATAAGTGAAAAAATTAAATATTTTCCCACAGTTTTCGCAATTTTAAATTTTTAGGAGGTGTCCAAAATTTTAAAAACATGTGTGCAATCTTTGAGATAAAAGTCCAAATTAAATGATTATTTTTTGAAAATCAGAACTGCCATTCTTTATTTAAGAGATTTATATAGTATCTCCAAAAATAAAGTTATGTTTATTTCGAACAGATTATTTTTCAGGCAATTGTGAACGTTTATAGTTAATTTCCGACACAGTCCTTATCTCGAAAGCATTTCAGGATGAATCCCCAATACAAGTTCCGTGAAAAATCTTCGAAAAAAATTTCAAGGAAAAATTCCCTGCAGGAATTGCTGGGATAATCTCCAAAAGAAACCTCTAGAAAAGGTTCTTGGAAGAACTTCAGAAGAAATTTGGAATTTTAAAGGAATTCCTGACGAAATCTGCAGGTGCAATGCATGGGTTCCAGAAGAAATTCTTGAAGAATACCCTAAATTAATTTCCGAAGGTATCCTCAGAAAGAAAACCCAGAAGGAGCTCCTGTAAGTATCGCTATCATGAATTTCTGCAGAAATCAACTGACAGAATTTCCGGAGTGAGCTTTAGAAGGAACTCTTGTAGGCTTTCTCAAATGGAATATCTAGAAGATTTCTGGGAACACAAATTCCGGGGCCATGAGCTCTCGAAAGAGTTCCAAAGGAACTCCTGTACGTATATTATAAAAGAAATCATAGGCGCCAAACTATTTAAGCTTAACTTTTTAGCGGGTTTGGCTTTCTCAGTCTTTTATTAAATGCCAAAGATTAAGTTGGTATTGCCCGATTTCGGCTTAATTTATTTGGCATTTTTAAGGGTAAATTAAAAGAAACAGTTCTAGAATTAGGAACTTGTACAAGATATTTTTACATTGAAGTATTTTTGCAGGAGTTCTTTTGGTACTTGTGCGTAGCAGGAATTCCTTTTGGAACTTTGGGTTTTAATACTTCCAAGAGATTTTGCTGGATTCTATCTTTATTCGTCTTTGGAATTTCTCCAGGGTTTTGTACTGCGTTTCCTCCAAGAGTTCCTTCTGGGCATCCTCCAGAAATTTATTTTAGGAAACCTCCAGGAGTTGCCTTTGGGAATCCTTCAGGAGTTTCCTCTACAAATCATCTACAATTCCTTACAGAAATCTTCCGAAAGTTATTTCTGTGAAGCCTCCAAATTTTTTTTTTTTTTTTTTTTCTATCTTTATTATAGAGATTTTCAGCCTGAGGCTGGTTCATCTCTTAGAATTTTAGATTCATTACATAATTTCATTTTTGTTTACAAACTTTACTTTTCATACTCCTTGTTTTTATCGGAGAAAATTCGGTTGATTCAACTGTCACTACATCGGTTTCCTCAATATCTGGGCTATCTTCCGATCCGTCGTTCTGGCAACTCTGCTTCTGCGTTTTACGTTTCGGAGTGTTTTCTTTCCTATCCGATGACAGCCGTCGCTTGCTCGCCAATTGTTCTTCGTCTGACTCACTCTCTGTTGATTCAGGTTCGCTATTGTCGGCGTTCACGTGATGGGGTTGTGTGGGCATTTTAACTTCAGCATTTTTTGGAATTCGTTTTGGGCTATCGTTGTTGTTTTTCAATGTACCTCGTTGTCGTTGTGCAGCATCTAGCGGTGGGAAGTCGGCTTCCACGAGAGCGTATGTTTCGGTGGTCGTCCTACCGGTCTGTGTTACGTTCGATTGCAGTGTGGTGGTGTTGTTGATATTTCGAGGATGGGGTTTCTTCGTCTTCGGTTGACTCGGGTATGTGATCATCGTGACGTCATTGGCGATGGTCACATACGAAGGGATTGGATGAGTGAGCTGCATTCTTACAACTCTAACACCGTTATAGAGCCCAGGGAAATAGTGTTTCCACCTTTCCCTGGAAATGGAAAGAATAGTTCCGTATTTCCGAAGGTGTTCAACAATCACAGAAGAAGGCGTGTTGGGCGGTAAATCGTGCACCCGCACGTTGATTGCTCCATCCTCTACGTACACGGGGATCTTGTATTCATTTTCACCACATCTGATGATGTGCTGCAAATGGCGAGTGTCTTGATAATGCCTGGCGATGTCCATGTCTACCATTTCGATGCAAACACAGTTTCGTACATTGTGAAGCTGGACATTTCGGATGTGTTTAATGTCCAACTTCAGTTGCTCACATATAAATTTATGCACAGCAGGCACCTCAGGTGTTCTAGGTAAAACACTGAAGTCTACCACCAATGTGTTTTCGCGTTTTGCACTCATTGTATGACGATTGGAAGAGACGCGTCCGGTTAGCGCAAGCTTTGGCTGTCAACTGTGAAGCCTCCAAAAGTTCATACTGAAAATCCTCGAAAAGTTCCTTGTGGTAATCTTGCAGAAGTTCCATCTAGAAATCCTGCAGTTTTCTTTCAAGAAATCCTCCGACAGTTCCTTGTGGGAAACCTCCAGAATTAATGGAAATCCTTTAGAAGTTCATGGAGAAATCTCTACATAGACTTCCTGGATTCCAGACTAAACTCCTGTTCCCTAAAGGAACTAATTCCCCACAAGTTAAACGCGTTAATTCCCTAAAGGAACATCTGAAGTGTTTCCTGGAGAAACTTCTAGAATAAATCCATTAACCTTCCTTTTGCATGACGTTGGCAGCAGCTCGCTGACGACATAGTGTACGGTTTGGGTCAGATGCCAAAGGAGGGTTAAGGGATCTGAAGGAATCCTCAGAAGACATACAAGGTGGAAAGTATGAGTGTTTCGTCCAGCGGTTGACTAGGCCCCAAGTTGTGTTTAATTCCCCCGGGGGACTCGAGGAAAAACGAACTACTTCTACTACAGTTTAACGTTTTATTGGCGCACCACAGAGAGGCAGTGCTCCTGCTCTGTGGTGGTTCTATTGCTTACAACTAAAGATACAAGAAATGAGCTGCCGCTTTTATAAGCGGCAGCGATAGTACGGACAATTGATAAATGTGTGCACAAAAGTGTGATGCGCAAAAGGCTAGCAACACGCAGCCCAGTTTGACTGCTACAATAGTCATCTGGCTGCTTGCTGCTAGCAGTGTAATGAAAGGGACGCAAAACTAGCAGAATTGAATGTACCGGTGCGCTGCTGCTGCTACTGAGGGCGCCTAGATAACGCCGTTCATGTGCTGCGCCAACAATGAGTTATTGAAGGAATCCAAGATTGCATTCTTTAGAGTGAACGAAAGAATGAATCTTGAATAAAAAAAACTCTGTAATAATCTCCAGAAGGTAGTTTCTGGAGGAATATCTAGATGTACATCCAAGAAGAATATCCGGAAGGAACCCCAATGAAGATGCCCTAACCCAATAAGGTAATAAAATGAAAGAAAAAAGTTCGGTTTTCCAGGGTGACTTTTTTACCAGATTATCGAGTCCGACTTTTGATGGTTTCATATGCATATTCTACTTTATATTGTCTATCATGGTGAACACTTGAAAAGTTACATAACAAGAAATAAAATTATGCGTAAGGAAAATATTGAATTATGCGAATTATTCACTATCTATAGCTGAACAAAAATTTGTTGCGAATTATTGCGTTTATTATTTATAGATGCATTACCTCAAAATTAATGTTAAACTATAAATACCTAGTTTTCGAGTAGTTTTTTAATAAAATTTGAGTGTTGACAGTCTTAAAGAGAACAGAGTGCTGGCAGAAGTCTGAGACAAACAGAATGTTGAAAAAAAAAACGAAATAATATATTAACGAAATTGATTAGTGACAAAAACGTAACATACCTGTTATACGTTTCTAAACAATGGATTCTAAAATTGTTGGCATGAAAGTCATTGTAAGGAAACAAACCATCATTCGTATTGAAAAACTCAAAGGCAGTTTTTTCGCTCAAATTTCAACCAATGGTAATACAAATTTATCACTGCACTATATTTACCATCTAGATAACAGTGAAATAACTTTCAAAAGCGGCTTTGTTAATTTGAGCGAAAAAACTGCTTTTTAGAAGTTGATGATTGCTGATGATTGAATGATGGTTATTTGAGCCTTAACAATAGGAAGCAATCAGTGAAGTACTAGATTGAAAGTAGTGAGCTGGATTTTTGTATGGTGAGATGATCAGTTCTCCATTTCTGCAATGAAATGGTGCAAACAGCGTGGGTTATATGGTTTCTTGCCTAATTTAATGCTGTTTGAGCAAAAGTTTGGAAAACTGTGTTGTTGAAGTTGCAAGAAATAAATATTACAACAACAAAGCTACTCAAACTTTTGCTCAAATAGCATCAAATTAGTCAAGAAATCATATAACCCACGCTGTTTGTACCGTTTCATTACAGAAATGGAGAACTGATCATCTCACCATACAAAAATCCAGCCCACTACTTCCAATCTAGTACTTCACTGATTGCTTCCTATAGGACAGATCGGTGAAGTACTAGATTTGTAGTAATGAGTTGAATTTTAGTATGGTGAGAAGGTCTATTCTCCGTTTCTGCAATGAAATGGTGCAAAAAGCGTGGGTATTATGATTCCTTGCCTAATTTGATGCTGTTTGAGCAAAACTTTGGGCATCAGTGTTGTTGTTTTCTCCATTTCTTGCAACATAAACAACATAGTTATCCAAAGTTTTGCTCAAACAGCATCAAATTAAGCAAGGAATCATAATACCCACGCTTTTTGCACCATTTCATTGCAGAAGCGGAGAATAGACCTTCTCACCATACTAAAATTCAGCTCATTACTACAAATCTAGTACTACACCGAACGTGCCCCATTGTAACTGAATGTGCATCAAACATTAATGATATCATATATCATTATTGTTGAAAATTTGTACTCGTTCAGGTATGTAGGCAATTTATATCAGAACCTAGACACAAACTCATAATGCTATAAGATCTTCAGCTCCAATATACAAAATCAGCTAAACAACATCACAACTAAAAAACCAACACAAACAATTAATACTAGACTCTCTAACTCTCAGAAATATTAATGCCTCGGGAACTCACTCTCTTCAACCCACTACTGCGGGGCAAATACAACCTTTCGAGTAAACTTACTGTCGCCGATGACTAATCATACCGTCTGGCTGTAATGTAAACATTCGCGCTCTTCTCCACATCAGCGTCACGCTCTCTTGAGCAAAATCTGATGCCGGGCTGCACCCTAAAACGAAACAACACAGGCTTGTGTACAATGTACACAGGCTTGTGTACAATGTACACAGATTTGTGTACTACTAGATCAGCCTCCACCCCTGTGTCAAATGTACACAGTCACTTTTCTGGCTCTAGCGCTGGTATGGGAGTTCGTAACTAATTTTCTCTGAACGATGACATGCATTATCAGGAATCGATCAATGCAAAAATAATTGTTAATTTTGTTTTTATGCCAGCGCTGGAGCCGGAAAAGTATCTGTGTACATTTGACACAGCGGTGAGGCTGATCTAGTAGTACACAAATCTGTGTAACTTCTGTAACCGTGTGGGCTTTAACACTGCACAATCTGCCACTAGCCACTACCACTTCTACCACCAGGTACTACGATCCAATACACTAAACGACTAGCGCATGCCCACACCCTAAAATGAAACAACACAGGCTTGTGTACAATGTACACAGGCTTGTGTACAATGTACACAGATTTGTGTACTACTAGATCAGCCTCCACCCCTGTGTCAAATGTACACAGTCACTTTTCTGGCTCTAGCGCTGGTATGGGAGCAAAGTTCATAACTAATTTTCTCTGAACGATGACATGCATTATCAGGAATCGATCAGTGCAAAAATAATTGTTAATTTTGTTTTCATGCCAGCGCTGGAGCCGGAAAAGTATCTGTGTACATTTGACACAGCGGTGAGGCTGATCTAGTAGTACACAAATCTGTGTAACTTCTGTAACCGTGCATAGTCCGCTAAGCCGCCGCCGCCCGTACAAGCGTGTATGGTCATTTGCATATTTACAAGTCCACACTGTGCGTACAATGCGCCCCTTTTCCAGAGCTTAGAACATCTCTCGCTTCACCTAACTATTACATCAATCTAAACACCTTTCAGCTTGTTTGGCGACCAACCGGCACGGTACAGCACAGCACGGAGCAGCAATGACTATCTCTGGAAAAGCGTTGTCGATCGGCATATACTCTACGTTACCATTACGATACATCCACACGAACGAAGAGTAGGTACTGAATATTGATCATCTGAAGGCCACTCCGGCGTGGCAGCCAATTAAACGCCCCATATTAAATTCAAAAGTTTCCATAAATAATTCGAAAATTGCCAATAAATAAATAGGGGTGGAAGCAATAATAAACTATAAAAGTTCCATAAACAAATCAAAAAGCGCATAAATAAATCAAAACTTCCCATAAATAATTGATTTTCGAGCAATAAAAAATACCAGAATTTCCACAAATAAATCAACAATTGCAATAAAAAACTACATTTTTTCCAACAAAAAATTTCGAACATTCTACATCACTGAACTATTATGCTAGAAAGACTGAAACTACACTCCCGTTCAAAAGTTTGGGGTCACCCCCTCAAAAACATGTCATTTTTTTAGGCCCATATCTCCGCCAGTTTGCGTCCGATTTCAAAACCCTAGGTTTCATTCAAAAGATAATAAGTCAAAGAAACTTTGAACATGATTTAAAAGAAACTTTTTCAAACAATTTTGTATGTAAACTTAACCCAAAGTTGCCAAATTTTCTAAAAAATGAATATAAACTTACGGCTGTGTCGCTGGAAGTTGGGTCGACCAAATTTTAAGATGAGAGCGGTAATATGATCCTTTTTCTATTAGCTTTCAACTGCTTTTTACAGAAATTACCCGGGTAGACGTGAATATCATAATCAAATCTAAAAACGATCAAATTTTGATGTCATATCTTAATATGATATTGATAAGATATTCAAAAAGTTGACAAATATCTGATCAATATCTCATCGTGATATGATTTCAAAATTAGTACTTAATTTGATTTTTGGAGAGCCTTGTGCAACCCGCTGTATAAATGTCGAAATTTCTCAACATTGCGTATGAAAACTATTTTAAGTTTTCAACTTTCATTATGCGCCGTGCCCAAATAACGTAACGCTTCAGGAGATAGGGGTTTAATAAAGTACATAACTCTTCAGGGGAATGGGGAAAATAGCCTAGCGTTACGACCCATACAAAAATATTGGAGTTATCATACAATAACACATTATGGAGGCCGTCAGATTCTAATGAATCAACCACCGAGTTCAAAAATGTCGAATTTAGCGTTACGTTATAAATAGATGTTCCCTTATGTCCACCACAAACTTTACAAACGAGCACTGGGACAAAACATACCGCTGCAGCGACCAGCTTTTTGAGTTTCAACCAACAAATTGCGTCGTGAGTCTGCCTTGAGTATACGAGCAGACGACATTCGTGACGACTACGATCTCCTGAATGTTTCTAAAGCTTTTCTGGGCGACAGTTCACAATAGGGCACGTTCAGTGTAGTAGTAGATTTTAAGCTGATATTTTGATGGCTAGAAGGTAAATTCTCCGTTTCTGCAACGAAATTTTGTAAAAAGTGTTGATATTACGATTCATTGTCTTATTTAATATTGTTAGAACAAAACTTTGGGGAAAACTTTGTTGCAAGAAATGGAGAAAACAATAACACAGTTACCCAAAGTACCGCTCAAATAGCATTAAATTAGGCAAGGAATCATGATAGCCACGCTTTTTGCGTCACTTCATTGCAGAAATGAAGAATTTACTTTCTCACCATACAAAAATTCAGCTTGTTACGGCAATCTAGTTCTTCACTGATTGCGTCCTATTGGTGGAAGTTCGTCCTGTTTTAGGCGCGAAATAAACCAAACATGTTTCTACACATGTCGTTTTTAAAATTTGGATCACTAGATTTGTTCACAATTCAGAGAATATGCATAAAATGTGATATCATCTAGAGAAATGTGCTCTCTTAGTTTAGAAAAAATATGCAATTCCTAATTGAGCTTTAATTCATTTTTATTTTCCATACTATTGCTTCAGTTTGCAAATTTTGGGCGAAAGCTGTATTATTATTATGCAATAGAACATTTATCATTGAGAAATCTAAAAAATACAGCTTAAGATCAAAATTAGCTCTTCACATTTCCATCTGCAACATCCAGAAATCGAAAGATCTGAAAATTACTGCTCAAGATCAAAATCAGTTCTTTCACACATTAATCTATAACATCCGAAAATTGTAAGATCTGAAAACTACTATTCAAGATCAAAATTAGTTCTTTCACACACTCATCTACAACATGGCGGGACCAAACCAACACAGCTACTGTGAGTCGCAAATACCTTAGAAAACGTAGAACATGATGCTCTTGTTATATCCTATTTTCAGATATGAGTCGTAGTGCAGTGGTAATGTCACTGCTCATAAATCACAAGGTCATAAGTTCGATTCTGGTCGCGGCCATTTTTATTTTTTTTTACTCTAATACATCTGTCAGATCATTTTATGATATTGGTCAGATGTGCTACAGCCCAGATACCCCCAGATATTAGTCTGATCTTATAATATCAAAATGAGATATTATCATGTTCTTCCTCATACTAGTTTTTGATCTTATTTTTGAACTTTTATCTCTTATGTCAAACAAAGCAATAGCTAATAATGATCTTGAGTACTTCACTGAGGAATATCAAATGATGTTTTTGTTTTGATTTTTACTTCTACTCGGGTAGCTAAAAAATCTAGAAAAAAAGTTATTAAGTAAATTAATCCTTGATGTCATCGACCAAAAGTTTGGGGTCACTTTCGTAAAACATGGAAAAGTGATTTGGTGATATCTTCGTCATCTATAGTTCAATTTTAATTATTTTTGGCTCATTTCAAAGATAATTAACTAAATTTACGTTTGATGTCTTCAACTTAACGTATTTAACGATTTTTGTATATAAAAATGTTATGTAAAGTTAGCACATTTTACCACGCTTCAAAAAATGAGGCAACTTTAAGTTAAGTTTTAGTATGTAAATTTCAACAAATATGTGTGGTTCAATGTCTATGCAGTAAGTATCATTCATTTTGTTTCAAATAAGCCAAGAAGAATTAAAATTGAATGAAAGATGACAAAGATATCAACAAATCACTTTTTCATGTTTTACGATAGTGACCCCAAACTTTTGGCCGATACAGCATTTTGAGAGGTGACCCCAAACTTTTGGTCGATGACATCAAGGATTAATTTACTTAATAACTTTTTTTCTAGATTTTTTAGCTAAGTTCTGTAAAAAGCAGTTGAAAGCTAATAGAAAAAGGATCATATTACCGCTCTCATCTTAAAATTTGGTCGACCCAACTTCCAGCGACACTGCCGTAAGTTTATATTCATTTTTTAGAAAATTTGGCAACTTTGGGTTAAGTTTACATACAAAATTGTTTGAAAAAGTTTCTTTTAAATCATGTTCAAAGTTTCTTTGACTTATTATCTTTTGAATGAAACCTAGGGTTTTGAAATCGGACGCAAATTGGCGGAGATATGGGCCTAAAAAAATGACATGTTTTTGAGGGAGTGACCCCAAACTTTTGAACGGGAGTCAAGGGCGTAGCCAGCTTTTCGGCCAGGGAGGGGCGAGCACCCTTACACTGAAAACCACTTTGCAGTAACAAGGAGTTCAAATACTTCATAATTAAAAAAAAAAATAAAAGTGAAGTATGAAATATGGGTGATTAGCAGGAATGGTTCGATGGAAGAATTATATATGAT
The DNA here is from genome assembly GCF_035046485.1 of Aedes albopictus. NCBI lineage: Eukaryota > Metazoa > Arthropoda > Insecta > Diptera > Culicidae > Aedes > Aedes albopictus. Next base: position 143,191,915 of record NC_085137.1, on the reverse strand, counting down.
TATAATCCTGAGGAATTCCTCAAGATATTGCTTCAGGAATTTCTTAACAAATGCCATCATGAATTTGAATTTATCCAGCAGTTTCTCCAGAATTTTCTTTAATATTTTCCAGGTTATTTTAATGTAGATATTCCAGAAGAAATTACCTTCGGAAAACTTGCATTAATTCCGTTGGGAATACCTTCAGAAATTTCTTCAATAATTCCTCCAGAAGTTTTATTACGAATTTCACCATGCATTCTTTTGAGAATTTCCCCAGTAATTCTTTACAAATATCATTTTTAATTCCACCAGAAATCCGTTTGAGAAGCTCCAGAAAATACTTTAAGAATTTCTCCGGGAATTCTTTCAAAAATTCCAATCAAACTAAGATTCCTTTCCTTGAGGAATACCCTAAGAATTTTTTTGGAGAAATTTCTTCGAAAAATCCGTTAATGAATTCCTCCGGAATTACGAGAAAAAATACTTTGAAAATTTCTAAAGGAATTCCTTCGAAAATTCCTGGAGGAATATCTTTGGAAGTTGCTAGAGGAATGCATTCGGAAATTTTTAAAGGAATCAATTAAAAAATAATTTCAGGAATTTATTTCGAAAATCCATGAGGAATTCCACCTGAAATTCCTTGACAAATTCTTCAGAAATTTCTTGAGGAATTCCTTCATTTCTAAAGCTCCTTGAGAAATTCCATAAGACATTCCTTCGAGAGTTCTTCTACGATTTCCTTTAGTAGATTCTTCGGGAATTCCTTGAGGAATTTCTTTGAAATAGATTTAGAATATTCCTTGATGAACTCCTTCGGAGTTTTTGTGAGGAATTCTTCCGAAAATTCCTTGAGGAATGCCTTCGAAAATTCTTGGAGAAATTCATCCGGAAATTTCTGTGAGAATTTCTTCCCAAATTCCTGAAGCAATTCTTTCGAAAATATTGAACAAAAAATCAGTAAAAGTCTCTTGAGATATCCCTTCTGAAATTCCATAAGGAATTTCTTTAAAAATCTTTCAAAACTTCCTTGAAAAAATATTTCGGGAATTCCTGAAGAAATGCTTTTTGTGTCTGAAATGTCTTATGGAATACCTTCGGAAATTTTGTGAGAAATTGTTTGATAAGTTCGTTGAGGATTTTTTTTCGGTTTTTTTTATAAATCTTCACGAAATTCCTCAAGGAATTCCAGCGAAAGATCCTTGAGAAGTTTTTTCGGAAATTCCTCAAGAAATTCCTTCAAAAATGTATTGCGAAATTCCTACGAAAACTTGAGAAACTTGTTTAAACATTCCTTCAGAAGCACGTTTGGGGATTATGTGAGAAAATCCTAAGGAAATTTTTTGAGGACAACCGCCAAAAATTTTTGAGGAATTCATTCGGAAATTCTTGGAGGTATTTCAAAGCAAATCCATAAGAAATTTCTTTGGAAATTCCGGGAGGGATTTCTTTGGAAATTCGTAGAGGAATTCCTTCGGAAATTCAGGAGAAAAATTCCGTTGAAAATTCCAGGAGAAATTCCTTTGAAAATTCCTGGAGGAATTCCTACGGAAATTCCTGGACAAGCTCCTCCGGAAACTCATGGAGGAATTCTTCGGGAAAATCCTGAAGGAATTTCCTCGGAAATTGCTGGAAGATTTCCTTCGGAAATTCCTGAAGATATTCCTTCGGAAATTTATGAAGGAATTTCTTCGGAAATTCCAGTAGGAATTCCTTCGGAAATTGCAGAAAGAATTTCTTTGAAAATTCCTGGAGGATCTCCTTCGGAAATTCCTGGAGGATCTCCTCCGGAAATTTCTGAAGAAATTCATCCGGAAATTCGTGGAGGAATTTCTCAGGAAATTCCTGGAGGAATTCTTTTGAAAATTCGTGGAAGAATTTCTTCAGAAATTCGTGAATGAATTCTTTCGGAAAATTTCTGGAGCAATTCCTTCGGAAATTCATGGAGGAACTCCTTCGGAAAATGCTTTAGGATTTCCTTCGCAAAATTCTTGGAGGAATTCCTTCGAAATTTGCTGGAAGATTTCCTTCGGAAAATCCTGAAGGAATTCCTTCGGAAATTTATGAAGGAATTCCTTCGGAAATTCCAGGAGGAATTCCTTTGGAAATTCATGTAAGAATTCCTTCGGAAAATTCTTTAGAAATTCCTTCGCAAAATTCCGGGAGGAATTCATTCGGAAGTTCATGGAGGAATTCCTTCGGTCATTCATGGAGGAATTCCTTCGGAAATTCCAGGAGGACATCCTTTAAAAATTCCAAGAGGAATTCCTTTGAAAATTCCTAGAAGAATAACTTCAGAAATTCTTGGAGGAATTCTTCCGGAAATTCCTCGAGGAATTCATCGGAAATTCGTAGAGGAATCCCGTCGGAAAATTTCTGGAGGAATTCCTTCGGAAATTCATGGAGGGATTTCTTCGGACATCCATAAAGGAATTCCTTCGGAAATTCCAGGACGAAAACCTTTGAAAATTCCAAGAGGAATTCCTTTGAAAACTCCTGGAAGAATTCCTTTGGAAATTCCTGAAGGAATTCCTCCGGAAATTCCTAGAGTAATTCCTCCAGAAATTTGTGGAGGAATTTTTCCAAAATTTCCTGGAGGAATTTCTCCGGAAGTTCCTGGAGGATTTCCCTCCGAAATTCCTGGAGGAATTGCCACGGAAATTCCTGGAGGAATTCTCTCGGAAATACATGGAGGAATTCATTCGGAAAATCCTGAAGGAATTCCTTAGCAAAATTCCTGGTGGAATTACATCGGAAATTCATGGAGAAATTCCTTTGGAAATTTCCAAAGGAATTTCTCCAGGAATTTCCGACAGAATTTCTCCTGGAATTTGTGAAGGAATTCTTCCTGGAATTTCAAAAAAAAAAAATCCTTCAGGAATTTCCAAAAGAGTTTCTCCAGGAATTTCCGAAAGAATTTCCAAAGGAATTCCTCCAGGAATTTCCAATGGAATTCCTCCGGGAATTTTTGAGAAATTTCTCCAAGAATTTCCGAAGGAATTCCTCCAGGAATTTCCGAAATAATTGCTCCACGAATTTCAGAAGGAAAGCATCCAAGAGAATCCATAGGGATTTCTCCAGGAATTTCCGAAGAAATTCCGAAAGAATTCCTGCAGGAATTTCCATGAATCTTCAAACGAATTCGTCCAGCAATTTCCGAAGGAATTCCTCACGGAATTTCCGAAAGCATTCCTCCAGGAATTTTTAAAAGAATTCCTAACGGAATTTGTAAAGAAATTCCTCCATGAATTTTCGAGGGAATTCCTCTTGAAATTTCCAAAAATAAAATCCTAAAAGACTTTCCGAAAAAAAATTCTCCTGGAATTTCCGAAGGAATACTTCCAGGAATTTCTGAAGGAATTTCTCCAGGAATTTCCGAAAGAATATCCCCAGGAATTTCCGAAGGAATTCTTCCAGTGATTTCCGAAGAAATTATTCCAGCAATTTCCAAAGCAATTCCTCCTTGAATTTCCAAAGGAATTCGGCCAGTAGTTTCCGAAGGAATTCCTCCAGGAATCATAAAAAGCATTCCTTTAAGAAATTTAGAATGATTTTTTTCCAGGAATGTCCTAAGGAATTCATCCAAGGATTTTCTCAGGAATTTCTCTATAGATTTCTGAAAGAATTCCTCCAGAAATTTCCAAGATTTTTCGAGGGAACTCCCCAAGGAATTTCCGAAGGAATTCCTCCAGAACTTCACGAAGGAATTCCTCCAGGAATTTCCGAACGAATTCCTTCAGGAATTTCCGAAGGAATTCCTTCAGGAATTTCGGAAGGAATTCTTCCAGGAATTTGCGAAGGGATTCCTCCAAGAATTCTGAAATATTTTAAGGAATTCCTCCAGGATTTTTTGAAGGAATTGCTTCAGGAATTTCCGAAGCAATTCCTCTCGGAATTTCCGAAATAATTCCTCCATGAATTCCTAAAGAAATTCATTCTGGAATTTCCGAATGAATTCCTCCAGGAATCTTTAAAGGAATTCGTCCAGCAATTTCCGAAGGAATTCCTCCCGGAATTTATGAAAGAATTCCTCCAGAAATTTCCGAAAGTATCATCCAAGATTTTTCGAAGGACCTCGCCAAGGAATTTTCGATGGAATTCCTCCAGTAATTTCCGAACGAAGTCCTTACCGTATTTCCGATGGAATTTCTCCAGAAACTTCAGAAGGAATTCTTCCAGGATTTTGCGAAGGGATTCCTCCAAGAATTTTGGAAGGAATTCCTCCAGGAATTTCAAATGGAATTCCTCCAGCAATTTCCGATGGAATTCCTTCAGGAATTTCCGAAAAAATCTCTCCAGGAATTCCTAAAGGAATTTCTCCTGGAATTTCCGAATGAATTCCTCCGGGAATCTCCAATGGAATTCGTCCAGCAATTTCCGAAGGAATTCCTCCCGAAATTTCTGAAAGAATTCCTCCAGGAATTTTTAAAGGAATTCCTAATGGAATTTCCGAAGGAATTCCTCCCGGAATTTCCGAAAGAATTCCTTCAGGATTTTCCGAAGGAATTCAGCAAGGAATTTCCGACGGTAATTCTCCAGGAATTTCAAAAAAAAAATCTAAAAAGAATTTCCGAAAAAAATCCTCCAGGAATTTCCAAAAGAATTCGTCCAGCAATTTCCGAAGGAATTCGTCCAGTAATTTCCGAAGAAATTATTGCAGGAATTTCCGAAGGAATTCCTCCTGGAATTTCCAATGAAATTCGCCCAGCAATTTCCGAAGGGATTCCTGCCGGAATTTCCGAAATAATTCCTCCAGGAATTCCTAGAGGAATTCCTCCTGGAATTCTCCAGGAGGAATTCGTCCAGCAATTTCCGAAGGAATTCCTCCTGAAATTTCTGAAAGAATTCTTCCAGGAATTTCCGATGGAATTCCTCCTGGAATTTCCGAAGGAATTCCTGCAGGAATTCCGCTAGAAATTTCCGAAGGAATTCCTGCAAAAATTTAAAAAAAAAAAAATCCAAAAAGTATTTCCGAAAAAATTCCTCCACGACTTTCCGAAGGAATTCCTCCAGGACTTTCAGAAGGGATTCCTCCAGGAATTTTCGATGACATTTGTCCAGCAATTTACGAAGAAATTCCTCCAGGAATTTCCAAAAGCATTCCTCCAGGAAGTTTGGAATTATTTTGTCCAAGAATTTCTTAAGGAATTCACCTAAGGATTTCCTCACGAATTTCTCTATGGATTTCTGAAAGAATTCCTCCAGGAATCTCCGAAGGTATTCATCCAAGATTTTCCCAAGGAACTGCCCAAAGAATTTCCGAAGGAATTGCTCCAGGAATTTGCGATGGAATTCTTCCAGGAATTTGCGAAGGGATTCCTCCAGGAATTTTGGATGGAATTCCTTCAGGAATTTCTAAAGGAATTCCTCCAGGTATTTCCGAAGGAATACCCTCAGGAATTTTCGAAGGAATTCCTGCATACATTAAAAAAATACGAGGATGCAGGAGAATTTTATTTTTACTAGTCAAAAACAGTTCTGATCATCTAAGTTTTTCGGTTAAGTTAGAATATAGTTGATCGGTCAGGGGGGGGCCACGGCCCCCCCCTGCCCCCCCCTGGCTACGCCCTTGACGGGAGTGTATGTGTGCAATTTAACAGACAATCGCTTGCTGTCGGCGCGTCGGATTTCGGAAACTTCGGCGGCCTTCTGCCGCCTCAGTTCCTCAATCCTCTATGCGGCTTCGCCGCATGGCTCGGCCGAAACTTTTACTTTACACATTGTTTCGTATATATTGCTAAATTTTCAATTGCTTTTTTGATGTTTTTCAATTGGGAATTTTTGAATTATTTATGGAAAAATCAGATTTATTTATGGAAAATTTAAACTTTTCTGGTGGAAAAAATGTAGTTATTTATTGAATTTTTTGAATTATTTGTGGAAATTCCGACATTTTTTATTGCACGAAAATCAATTATTTATGGGAAATTTTGATTTATTTATGCACTTTTTGATTTGTTTATGGAAATTTTATAGTTTATTATTGCTCCCACCCTTACTTCTTTATTGGCAATTTCTGATTTTGGTATGGAAAATGATGAATTTTCTATGAGTCGTTTATATTTTAGCCCTCCGGCGTTGTTGCTGCTAGGTAGGTACAACCGACTGGTGATAGACGTAAATCTACCGTCATTCCTGAGTGTGGCTCATGTTGACGTGACGCGAGCAGCAGGATACCGTACTGATCCCACCTACATACTTAGCCACCTAGGTTATATTTAGAACGCGACCGCCGCAGCCGCCGTACACAGATCAAACGCGCAAAAATCGCTGACGAGCGATCTTCTGCGGCTGGCCGGTGGCGGTTAGTTGGATTTTGGATTTGTCGGCCAAGTCAAGGTGTGATTTGAAGACGTTCAAAATTTGATCCTTGTGTGCCTTGTGTCCTTCAGGATTCTATTCAAGGATTCCTTCAATAATTTGCCCAGAAATTACTTCATATATGGATTCGATTCGGTTTTTTTTAAAGATTTCAACAGAAGTTCTTCCAGAAAATTATAAAGAAAGCTCTCCTGGGATTTCCTAAGAATTCTTCATGGGATTGTTTCCGGGATTCCTCCTGGGGGGGACAGTGCAAACCGACACTATATTCTGCATCTCACGAACGCATCCAGTTTTTCTAATGAACAAAACGGTTTTAGGCGTAAAATTGTCTGGAGAACCTAATGAAAGTGGTTAAACAGACCGCACGGATCATTATTCTGCTCATTTTGCCCTAATTCTCCAGTTTTTATTGACTTTTATTTGAAACTAGCTCTAAAACACTTATAAAACATGAATGCGGTTTGCATTGAAGGACTTTTCTGAATGATTAATATGTAGATAATCGATTGGAAGTGATTGCAGTGACCGCATGAATGTAATTATGCTCATTTTACCCTAATATCCCAAATATGTAAAGTTCTGTATGATTAGCTCTATCACCCACAAGAAACTTAAAGGTTGTATGCTATAAAGACTTGTTTGTTGAGAAGTATTTATTTTTAGGATTATGATACAAGGCATCGATTAGAAGTGAGTACACTGACCTCACAAATGTAATTATGCTCATTTAACCCTAACTCCCCACATGTATTGAGTTTATTTATGAAACTAAACTTAAAGGTTGTATGCTATAAAGGGTTACTTTAGTAGATTATGATACACGGAATCGATGAGAAGGGATTGCAGTGACCGCGCGAATGTAATTAGGCTCATTTTACCCTGATTCCCCATTTATATTGAGTTTTGTTTGAAACTAGCTACACTACCCGTCATAAGTACGGACTCACAAAAAGTATTGCAACAATATTGCATCACCCTGACTCACCTCGATATCTCCAAAACCTGAGGACTTACAAAGATGCTGTCGTCAGGTAAGTTATTCAGAAGAGCAAAAGCAACAACTTTTCTGAAGGCGGCATTTTTGTAGGTGTTCTGATTTAAGAGATATCGAGGTGAGTCAGGGTGATGCAGTATTGTTGCTTGATGAGTAGAAGTCAAAAATCGATATTTTACGCCATTTGAAATCCAAGATGGCGGACCATATCCAAGATGGCGGCAACGGAATGGTATCATGAGTAGATGTCAAAAATCGACATTTGACCCTATTTCGAAAACCAAGATGGGTATCTATCGGTCGATCTTCATGAGTAGAAGTCAAAATTGATATTTGACCCTATTTCGAAATCAAAGATGGCGGACCATATCGAACATGGTGCTCATGGAATGGTAGTTTGAGCTATGATAGCATGCAATATGGGTATTAGAGTGGGTCATCGTTTATATGGAAAAGTGAAAAATTCAATGGTATCCCATCAGATCAAAGCTTTTTTGATACCATTTCAGGACCCAAATATGTGTACAAAATTTGGGCACGATCGGTTATGTCTACGTTTTGCGCATCGCGATTGAAGTTTGTATAGGGTTTTACATGGGAAAACACACTTTTTTTGCATTTCTCTCATAACAAGCTCGAATTTTTCTAAAACCGTGTAACCGTTAAAGTGAAAACATAGCCTAGGGTGTCCTGAAAAACTTTGTCGAAGACCGCGAAGTGATCTGATGCTTATGAAAAAAGTTATAGCGTTGGCATTGCTTGGTGAAACATCATGATTTTGTTGCTATTGTTATTCCTTTACATGTTAAAACATAAACACATGCATGCGGTTCGTTGGTTATAACTATTTTCACAAGCATCGGATCGCTTTGCGGTCTTCAACAAAGTTCTTCAGAACATCCTAGGCTATCAATTTACGTATTGGTTAAAAAGTTTCAGACAAACTTTTTCAACTTATGGCTAAAATTCAAAAAAGTTTGTTTTCTCATACAAAATCCCATACAAATTTCAATTGCAATGCGCAAAGTGTAGGCGCAACCGATCGTGCTCAAATTTTGCACAGATACTCAGGGCCCGAAACGGAACCAAAAAAGCTTTGATCTGAGAAAACGCTTCCGATGACCCACACTAATGGGTATCTATCGATCGGGCATAATGAGTAGAAGTAAAAAATCGATATTTTACGCCATTTTGAAATCCAAGATGGCGGACCATATCCAAGATGGCGGCCACGGAATGGTAGTTTGAGCTATGATACCATGCAATATGGGTATCTTTCGACCGGGCTTCATGAGTAGAAGTCAAAAAACGATATTTGACTCTGTTTAGAAATCCAAGATGGCGGCCCATATCCAAGATGGCGGCCACAGAATGAGAGTTTGAGCTATGAAACCATGCAATATGGGTATCTCTCGATCGGGCTTCATGAGTAGAACTCAAAAATGAATATCCGACGCAATTTTGAAACCCAAGATGGCGGACCATACCCAAGTTAGTGGTCACGGAATGGTAGTTTGAGCTATAATACCATGCAATATGCGTATCTAAAGGGTAGATGATAGGGTAGCGGGTAGGATAAAAGGTGGAGCAGACGGTCGGGTAGAGGGTTTGGGTGAATTCTTAGAGTAGAGGGAGTGGAGTAGAAGGTTAGGGTAGAGGATAGGGTAGACGGTAGGGAGAAGGGTAGAATAAAGAGTAGATTTGAGGGTAGGAAAAATGTTAGGGTAGAGAGTAGGGTAGACGGTACGATTAAGCACAATATAGACTAGAGGGTACGGTAAAGGATAGGGCAGTGGATAGTTTAGAGGGTGGGGCAGAGGACAGGGTTGAAGGTTATGATAGAGCGTAGGGTAGATGGTTGGAATAGAGGGCAAAGAAGACAGTAAGGTAGAGGCTAGAGAATAGGGTGAAGAATTGAGATGAGATTAGATGAGCTGAGGTTCTTTTTTGAGATACCTTCAGGAATTCTTTCCAGGATTTCTTCAGGCATTCCTTTCGAGAATCTTCTCAGGTTTATTCCCGAAATTCCTTCAGATATTGCTTCCGAGATTGCTGTATGGATTGCTCCGGAGTTCTCTTAAGGGATTTTTGCAGGCGTTGTTTTGGAAAATCCTGAAAGGATTCTGTTGATTATTATTTTCTGCATTGTTTCAGGGATTTGTGCTGGAATTCCTTCAATGATTCCTTCCATGATTCCTGCTGTTATTCCTTAAAGGATCCCTCCTGAAAAAAAAATCCGAGATTGTTTTCAGGCAACCCTAGATCATAGAGACATCTTCTATGGTTCTTGCAGGAATGCCTGCTCAGCTTCTGGCCGGCATTCCTGTCATGATATCTCTAAGGAATACATCAGGTATTCTTTACAGGATTCCTTCGGGAATAACTTCAGGGATTTCTGCCAGAATTGCTTTAGAAAATCCTGAAAGGATTCTTTCAGAAATTTTATCCAGCATTCTTTCACGGATTTCTTCTGGAATTACTTCACAGATTCATTTTAGTATGCTTTCAAAGTGTTCTGCCGAAACATATTCAGAAAATCCTTATGGGATCCTTTCTATGAACCGGGATCCTCGCTCGGGATTTATACAGCAATTCCTCCCGCGATTTCTTCTGTGATTATTTCAGGGATTCCTACCAAGCTTACAGTTGAGATTCCCTCAGAACTCTACCAGATATGACTCTCAGAATTCCTTCTGTATATCCTCCCGGGATTCATTCGGGGATTTCACATTATCTTTTCGATGTAACTTTGATAGTGCTCAGAATAACACCATAAAATTCACATATTGTTCACGAATAAACAATCATGGAGAATTACAAACATAAGTGGAGAAGCCGCGTAGAGTATATCTGGTTGAAATTTTATATCAAAACATGGAATGATGATGAACCTGGGCGTGTTAGTAGAATACCTATAAATACGAGACACCGAAGACGACCACATTGTTGAAGTCGAAATACGTATCTGTCAAAGGAGACAAATTAAATGGAACAGTACTTAACACGATTTTCTTTTTTAAATATAAAAAACTTCTGAAAAGTTTACGCATGGTGAGTACGTAAAGAGAGTTTGTGGGGTGCTGAAGGAAAAACTCAATTACTTTATTAGAAATAATTATCTGTGTAAAATCTAACTTCTTAAGTATTTTAACGTTTGCTTATGCCACACATAGTGAGCTCTCTTTATTTGATTTGTTAAAAAAATGAGAAATGTTGAACACTGCAGTCGAAACTACATGAAATTACAAGAACCATGCATTGCATACTTTTAGGCATTTATCGGGTTAGATTTCTGCCCCAATTTATAAGTCCTTTTTCTATTCTTTTTGAGTGGTTATCATCTCTCTCACTTGTTTAGAGCTGCATTTTATCTAAACGGATCAGAATATAACGATAGCGTAGAAGTTGTGCTGAAGTAGAACTCGACAAAATTATCAGATATTGAGGACCTACAATAAAGATTTTTTTTTGGAACTACACCATAGACTTCCATTTTTTTCATCAAATCATGCTTATTTTATTGGAACTAGACTTTTGATACCAAATTTATTTGATGATTTAAATTGTGAGACACCTTGGGCGTTAACGGGTTAAGGAACATCTCCATGAATCCCTCAAGGCATTCCTCCAGGAATTCCTCTGGAGATACTTCCAGGAATTGCTACAGGAATTCTTCCAAGAATTTCTGCAGGAGTTCGTCCAGGAATTTCCCCTAGAATTTATCCAGGAATCAGGTGCCAAGAATTTATCCAGGAAATAGTCCAAAAATTCCTCCAAAAATTCTACTACGAAATCCTCAATACCTCTGGGGATTTCTTCAGAAATGTCTTCAGTGATTCCTCTGGAATTCTTCCGGGAATTCAATCAGAGTTACTCCAGGAATTCCTTTGGGACAATTCAGGAAATCCTCCAGATATTCCTTCAGAAATTCCTTCAGAGTTTCCTCCCGGAGTTTCTCCAGGAATTCCTTCCAAGGATTTTTCCAGGAATTTCCCCAGTGGTTCCTTCCAAGATTTTTTCCAGGGATTGTTCCAGTTCCTCCAGTAATTTTTGCATAAACTCCACCAGGAATTGCTCCAGGGATTTGTCCAGATATTTCTCCAGGGGTTCCTCCAGGCATTCCTTCAGGAATTCTTCCAGGAATATCTCCAGAGATTTCTCCAGGAATTCCTTCAGCAATTCCTTCAGGAAATCCTTCGGAAATTCCTCCAGGAATTCATCCAGGAACTTCCCCAGGGATTCTCACAGAAGTTCATCTAAGAGTTTTTCCTCCAGGGATTCGTCTAGCCATCTCTCCAAGGATTTCTCTAAGAGTTACTCCAGACATTTCTTGAGGCGTTCCTCCAGAAATTTCTTCAGGTTTTCCTCTGGTAAACCCGCCAGGCATTTCTTCAGAAATACCGCCAGAGATTTCTCCCGGAATTTATGAAGTAATTCCTCCAGGGGTTTCTCCAGTTATTAATCCAGAGATTCCTCCAGGAATTGGTTCACGGATTCCTCCAGGAATTACAGTAATTCTTCCAGCAAGTCCTCCACGAATTTATCGAAGCATTCCTCCAGAGACTCCCGCAGGAATTCCACTTGGATTTCATCCAGGAATACTTCCAGGGATTTTATCAGAAACTTTTAAAGGTATTCCTACCAGAATTCTTCTGGGGAGGGAATTCCTGGAGGAATTTCTTCGAGAACTCAATTAGAAACTTTTCCAGGAATTCTTTCAGGGATTAACCCAAAGGATTCCTGGAGTAATCTCTGTAAAAATATCAAGAAATCCTCCACATGTTGCTTCAGAAATTCCTTTCGGGATTCCTCTAGGGATTCTTCCAGGAATTTCTCTAGGAGTCAGAGATTTGTCCAGATATTTCTCAAAGCATTCCTCCAGGGATTCTTCCCGGAAGTCTTCCAGGACTTACTCCAAGGATTTCTCCAGGAATTCTTTTAGAAATTCCTCACGGCATTTCTCCAGAAATTCCCTCAGAAATTCCTGCAGGCATTCCTCCAGGAATTCGTTCAAGAATTCCTCCAGGAACTCCTCCTGGGATTTTTCCAGGAACTCCTCCAGGGAGTTTTCCGGCAATTTTCCAGGGATTGCTCTAGGAATACCTGTAGTGATTCTTTCAGAAATTCCTCTTAGGAATGCATGCCTTCTTCAAGAAGTCATTCAGCAATTCTTTCACAATTTTCTCCAAGAAATCCTTTAGAAGTTCATCCACGGATTCGTTTAGGAATCCATCCACGAATTCCTTCCAGAATACCCCATGCAGCTCCTGCATGAGAAATCCTTCAAAACTTCGTCTTTCGATTCTTTCAGGAATATATCTAGAGATGTTTTTCCAAGAAGTTATCCTTGGATTTCTTCAGGAACTCCTCCAGAGATTCTTCTAGGAGTTTTATCAGGGATGGCTTTAGGGTGTTCTTCAGAGTTACTTCCAATAAATTGTCAAAGAATTGCATCGAAAATTCCCCTGAAAAGCCTCAAGGGTTTGTTTTAGGACTTATCCGAGGATTTCTTACAGTATGTCACCAGGGATTTTCTCGTGGAATTTGTATAAGGATTTCTCCAGAAATTTCTCTTTCGGAGGGATAGCAATTTCTTTTGGAGTTTACTCAGAGATTCTATCAGATATTCTTACAATAATTCCTCCTGGGATCTTTCAGACATGCCTCCAGAAATTCACCCAGGTGAGACTCTTTCGGAATTCTCCCAGGAGTTCCTCTTAATTTCTGTATTTAATGCCCCAGGAATTCCTTCTTAAATTCCTCTAGACATTTTTTTTAAATTTATTTCAGCAATTCTTCCCGGAGTTCTTGCAGGTGAGTTCAAGAATTCCATTATTTGAGAGTTCTTCCGAATTACCTCCAGGAAATTCTTCAAGAATTTTTCCAAGGATCCTTCAGGTACTGATCACCTTCACCCTAAACACAAGACTATTTTTGCTGTAAAATTTGATTGACTTGTGAGCTCACTACTAATTTACTAACTTTAAGATCAATTCACTGATACATCCAGAAATGTTGTGCTAAAATATTGCAAATTCTTGACAAAAATTCTTGATTATTTATCTGACCAAAGCATCTGGTGCGAAGAAAAGCACAGTGCGCATTTTACGCCACGCATTTCATTTATTTCGAAACCCTACATACGACCACCATACTCATAAATTTCATTCAACCATCGGACAACAAACAGGCATGCAAATTAGATTACCCATTGAGAGCCATCAATGTCCATATATGTGCACTCGTCGGCTTCCTAAGGTCAACCACCAAAGCTGCTGCACACACGCAGCGTCCGGTCCAGTTCGATCCGCCAGCCCGATGTCTGTCTTCTGAATCCGAAAGCATCTCCAGCAGCAAGTAATAATATAGTCACCCGAAAACAACATCTTTACATTTTTACAACACCATGCTCACGTGCTAATTGCGGATCATTACAAACCCCCTCCGACTGGGATGGATGCTGGTCGCGTGATTTTACACGACCCGCGTATCTGAGGTGCCACTACTTACTACCCATTGAGTGCTGCAAACGCACCTCGATGATAGTAATCTGGTTTCACCTCGCTCGATGTCCATCGATCCTTTAGCCGGTTTTTTTTTCTCCTCTGTCTTCAATAATCATTCTATCCAGCCTTGTTTGCTGCCAGTTAGTAGGCAGCTGTCAGTTTCAATTTAGTTAATAATTCGTTTTGCTAGGTATGGCCAAAATGCAGCTTCGAGAGAAGTAACCAGTTCTCACTGTACTACTGCAAGCAACCGGGCGACTGCCAATCGTGATCGAAAAGCTTCATGGACCCACTTTGTGCACTGTCAGTACCATGCCACACCATCACGATGGGTAAGCTAGTGCCTGCCGTCTGTTGCTGGCTCACTTCTAAATTTGGAAACCGATTGGCAACCGTTCGGTGGAGTTCGGAAGGAAAGTTGGGGCTTGATTTTGAGTTATCATTATTCATGTCGTGATAATCAGTCCACCCAGGACAAAGAATCTTCCAAAATTATTAGCACACTGGTGACACTCTCCTTTTCCTCCTCCTCATTCTTCTTCTTCTTCTTCTTCTTCCTCTTCTTCTTCTTTTTTCTTCTACTTCTTCTTCATCTTATTCTTCTTCTCCTTCTTCTTATTTTTTCTGGAAAAAAGCCTGCTTCACAGCTTAGTGTTCTATGAGCACGTCCTCAGTTATTTACGAAGAGCTTCGTCTGCCAGGTAAAGTCATGCGAAGTTTCGTAGGGCCTTCAAGGGACCTTTAGGATTTCAGAACCGTTTCAAGGCGTTTCACGAACTTTCAGAGACATGTTAGAGGGTTCACAATAGTATTGAGAAAATCTGGCTGAGACATCGATTTGTGTGAATCGATTCGAATCGGATCAGCAGAATCGATTCACCGATTCAATTGAATGTTTTGAATCGATGTTTTGTCTAAATAAATTCAATACCAAATTTCAGATTGCACATCAAACACTTTGAGAATCAGATTCGAAAATAGATATAACGTTGAGACAATGCATTCTGAAAAAAATATAATTATTTTTGAATCGAAAGAAAAGTCCTGAGATCCTGAGATTCCCCAGAACTCTGAAAAGTATTCCCATAGAGTACTGGGATAAATTCCCGCAGATTTCTTAGAGAAATTCCCCCAGAATCCTTAAGGAGGCTCCTTAAGGATTATGAGAGAGATTTCTTCTGAATGCTGAAAATGCACCAGAATCCATTATCTAGAAAAGAAAACAAGACTCTTCGGGTATCTTGGTAAGAATTCTCACTGAATTTTATTAAGGATTTTCCTAGAATCCTGAGAGAGAGATTACTCCATATCTATGAGACGGATTGTCTCAGAGTCTCGAGAGGAATTCTCCCAGAATCCTGTGATACACCCTTAAATGAAACAACACAGCACACGAGTAACTTTCACGCAGCGACCGAAAAGACAAAAGAATTTTCACGCAGATTTGTGTAACACCGGATCAGCACATTTTTTGTGTTGATTCAGTGTTACACAAATCTGCGTGAAAATTCTTTTGTCTTTTCGGTCGCTGCGTGAAAGTTACTCGTTGCGCTGTGTACATCGAGTTCTGCGTGTAGATTGTCTCAGAATCCTAAGAGAAGCTTTCCCCTGGGATTCTCCTAAAATGTTCCAGAATCCTAAGAGGGATTATCTCAGAACCCTGAAAAGGAATACCAGAATCCTAAGATGAATTCTCCCAGAATCCTGAGAGGAATTCTAAGAGTGCTTCTTCCACATTCTTGACTTGAATACTCAGAGAGATTCTCACAAAAAAAGATGTTCGGTTCCTAAAATAAATCTCCAAGAAACTAAAAAGATATGACCCTAAATATTGGGCGGGATTGCCAAAGAAACCTGAGATATACTCTCACTGGATTCTGTGAAATAAGACCCCAGAATTTTGAGAAGAATTCCTCCAGAATTCTTTTAAGTTTTCTCCCAGAATTCTCAAAATATCCTGGGTGGAATCCATTAGAATGCTGAAAATAATTGTGCCAGAATCCCGAAAGGTATTCCTCAGATTTCTCAAGTGATTCCCCAGCATCTTGAGAGGGATCATAAAAGGGGTAATTCCAGATTCTTGAGAAAAATATATCTAGAAAACAAAGAGAGATTTTTTCGAAAATCTGATAAGGATTATCCCTGGAAGGGATTACGAAAACTTATATAATGGACTTCCCCAACATCCTGAGAAGGATTGTCTGGCATTCTGAGAGATATTCTCACACAAAACAGAAAATTATCGCAGATTCCTGAAAGACATTCCCCTAGAATCATTGAAAGAACTTTCCTAACCTTCTGAAAGGTATTGTCCCAGAACTCTGAGAGTGATTCCTCAAGAATAGAATCTCAAGAGAATTTTCCCATAATCTTGTCAGGGATTTTTCCTGATACTAAGAGGGATTTTCCAGGAATCCTGAAAGGGATTTCTGGGAGAAACTGTTCCAGAACACATAAAACAGAATCCTACTGGGATTCTCATAGAATGCTGAGAAAAATTTCTTCCAAACCCTAAAAAGAATCATAAAATCTATGTGAGGGATTCTTCAAAATCCAAATTTCTCTAGAGTATTCTGCTCAGAATCTCGTGAGAGATTCTTCAATAAATATTAATTCTTAAAGAAAGTGCCATAGAATCTTGAAAAATATAGCCCTACAATCCCAAGGATTTCTCCAGAACCATGAGACAAGTTTCCCAGAATCTTGAGAGAAATTTCCCTAGAATCCTGACCGGGATTACCCCAGAAAGACGAATTTTCAGAGAATCTGGGGAAGTGTATTCGCAGAATGCTCTGTGATATTCCCCCAAAATTTTAAAAGGATCTTACGCAGAATCCTGAGAAGGATTCTAGTGATCCTGTGTGGGATTTCCCCAGAGTCCTAAGAAATATTCCCCCCAGAATTTTGAGAGGAATTTCGCCACAATTCTGAGAATGCCGAGTATGATTCTCAAGAAGTCTGAGAGCAGTTCCTGAGAATGCTGAGAAAGATTTTCTCAGATATCTGAGTGGGATCCTAAGTGAGGATCTTCCAAAATCCTAAAAGGATTTTTGCCCAGATCATCCAGAAATCTCTTAAAACCCTGAAAGGGATTACACCCTTGGTAGGGAGCCCTGATAGGGAATACCTCAAAATTCTGAAATGAATTCCCCTAGAATTCAGAGTATCCCTAGAATTCTGATAGGTATTCCCATGTAATACTGTTGAAATAAAATCCGCCGGATTTTTTTAAAGAGTCCCCATAATTCTGAGAATTACTCTAAAATTCTGCCAGGCATTCCTCCAAAATGCTGAAAATTATCACACCAGCGTCCTAAGGGACCTTAACCAAGAAAAGAGAGAAAAACTTTTCCAATAGGACTTCTCCCTGAATTCTATTAGGGTTTCCCTAGAACTCTGGGAGAGATTACTTCAGTTTTTTGACATGGATTCTCTCAGAATTCTTCTAGAATCCTGAGGCATTCCCGAGATGGATTCTCCCGGAACCCTGTGATGGATTCCCTTAGAATCCCGAAAGAAATTTTTCCTCGGAATTCTACCAGAATGCTTAGACAGATATTCCCAGAACTCGCTGACGGATTCTTCCACAATCCTGAGAAGAATTCTCCTAGAATCCTGAGAGAAATTATTCTGCAGTATTGAAAGACATCCCATTAGAATCCCCAGAGATTGCCCCGTAACCCTGAGAGGGTTCCTAAGACTTCTACATTATTAAGAAACATTCATCTAGAATCCTGAGAGGGATTCTCAAAAATAATGTTCGGAATCCATTCGGAATCATTCTAATCTAATCTAATCTAATCTCACACTAACGCAGCCATTACTTGAATGCATCCTGGAAAATGAAGACTTTTCAAGTCTATCATTTTTCTTGTCTAATGGCCAGACCAACTGCGCAGCATGTACCGCAGAGAAGATTTCAAGGGATAGAACGGTTTCAACATAGTCAATATTTGAAAACATTCTACACCTTGAAATCGAGGGGAAAGATGGAAGCGTGGACCTCCCGTACCAAACGCTTCCAGATAACGATATAAATATTTAAACATGTTCGCATATCAATATGATGATGTGTACGATGATTTGCTAAAAGGATTTATTAGTGCGCCAGCTATGGTGGTAAGATTCACTGGAAAGAGAATAAAGGATTAATAAATAAATACTGGATAAGATATAAGTGATACGTTCGTTACAGTTACTATTTTTCAAAATTATACAGTAAAATTACCTGAATCTCCCTGAAACAAAAGGATTATTAGCAGTTAAAAACAAAACATGAACATAACAAAAAATACATCAAACTTTAATCTGCAATGCTACCATACAACTTTAGGCAGGAAAATAGCAAGATTAAAATTTGATGCAATGTGGTAGATCTTACACCGTAACGCACCGTTCTAAGGTGATCTACCCACGTTACGGGATTCGGAATCCATTCGGAATCATTCTGAAAAAAAAAAAAAAGAAATATAATATTTTTGAATCGAATGAAAAATCGATCCGGTCGATTTCGTGGGGCTTCAACGTCGATTAAAAAATCGATTAATCGGAACAAAAATATGGATGTTGCTAACATCGATTCAAAATTACCCTACGCTAGTTCACATGCTCTCAGATGAGCTTCAGGAGAATTTCAGAGGCGTTTCAATGCGTTTCAGGGCATTCCGGGTATTTACAAGGAGCTTTAGAAGAACACTCATTTTCTGCGGACGAGTACAAACATCGTACGACAGCGTTACCAGTCGGACATTGTCCCAAAGATGGGCAACATCGCGCCCGAAACCGATCGACAGGTAATTTTTAAATCCTTGACGATTGTAAGAACGATAAGTGTTATGTTTTGTCTCGCGTCGCGTCTTGTGAATGCTTTAGATGAACTTCAGAGGAGTTTCAGAGGCATTCCCAGGTACCTCAGGACGTGTCAAGAGGTTTCAGAGGGGTTTTAGGAAGCTTCACATGCTCTAGCCCCAAGTAGCAATCCTAATTCTATTTGGTTTTATTTGTTTTTATGATAGTTTTATCGGAACATTGCATATTCTAGTTGATTTTATCGGAGTTTCAGCTGAGCACAACTATTCTTCGTCAATATGTGGTTTTAAAAACACCTCCAAGAATACTTGAGGTTCAGTTCATAAAACCATAAGCACAACAAGAACTGTTGAACTTATGTTCAGTTTTATAAGGTTCTTGTAGTTATCTTCAATCTTCCGTTCTTGATCAAGAGCAACTGTTCTCGCATGAGAACAGTTTGGTACATGAAAAATACAAGAAAAAACTCAAGCATCAGATTTTGGTTCTTGTTCCATTATTGCTGCCAATCAAGAACACCTACCCGGAAACCCAACCGCGACGCGGTGCAGTGCCAAGTTCCTCCGGTAGCAGCATCCGAAATGAGTTTGGTCATCCAGGACGTCGATTCCCGTGCAATCGGGGTTCCAATCATCGATCTTCAAAATCAACAACTACTTACCTGTTGGAAGTGCTGACCGGAGGAATGAGGCACTGCACCTCATCAAGGCCGGTTATCGAAAAAAGGTCTGCCTGGTTGGCAACGGTACCGGGCTGATAATTAAATTCATCGGACGAGATTCAGAAATCCACCGCGGTGCGATAATTTATTGTTTGTTTACAATTTGGCGTACATCATTTATGACGTTCTCGGCGGAGTTTGCATAAACCTGCATCAAGAACGTTATAAACCTGAGTATTCTTGAGTAATACTTCTTACCCTTGCATAAGATGAAATAAATTTAAGACGTTCTTGATGGAGGCCAACCAGGCTGCACTGAGAACGTTATAAATCCTAGTATTCTTGAGTTATGCTTTTAGCTCTGGCATGAGTTGAAAGAAATTTAAGACGATCTTATGGTGATGTTGATTAAAACCATCGATGATGGACCGACCACCGGCCTAGATTTCAATGGAAGCCATGTTGAGAAAACTCATGAGCAATGTTCGCATGACCAGGAATAATATTTCTAAATATTTTATTAGTGCGTTATAATGGAAGCGCGTTGCAATTTTTGGAAGTATCTTGCAACATATATACGATGAATTTTGCTTGGAATTTGGCATCCTTGTAACACCACGGAAATATTTCCAATTCGTGTAATAAATTAATCCCGATTACAATAATGTGTCATTTTCATTGTGTTTTTAATTTCAATTTAATTCACCAAACTTTTCTGTAGACATAAAAGCTGCATCAGCAACAACACTGACAAATTTATTATCGTTTTATCGTGCACTTGAAGAATTCTACAAGGAGAGAGCAATTCGCCTTGAGGACAACTTGGGAAGTACAACAAGTTTTAAGAGAAATTTAAAAACAACTCTCCAAGAGCATCTTAGGATGGGCCTCTTTGATCTTATAACGGGTTTATGGTTGAGTTGATGTCGTGTTGCAGAGCAATTTGGTTTATGCATGGTTTTAAAGAACAGGCGTTGAAGAATACTTCAAAAGCATTATAAAATTAATTTTGTTACTTGGGAGGTGAGCTTCTCAACGTCTCAGAGAAACCTTTCAGAGCTTTTTCAAGGTGTTTCAGGGCTACAAAATGGTGAGTCAACAATCTGGGACGTCCAACATAGCTCTGGTCTAAACAATTTCCAACCTGATGCTTCCACGGCTCAATCGATGACAAAGATCACCAGCTAAGAGTTCTGTTCTTCGCTGGTAGTGTAGCCTGGACACTGTTGTCCTTCTGACTTATGCTAGATTGAGGTGCGTGTCGAACGTCTGCCTACTAGGGAGGTGCGGCTCAAACAGCGTCTGTTCTGTCATCTAGTGGCTGAATAAGGAACGCTGTATTGCGTCTGCTATAGCCAAGGTAATAACTCCATCAACGCGATGTAGTCAGCAAGACCCCGGTAAGGAAGCATTACACCACCACGAAAAATGAAAATACAGGAAAAAATGTGAACGATACTTTTGGAAACCGACTCGGCAACGAAATAAGGACTATGATTGCGAACTCGGTACCTGGAACGTCAACACCTTAAATGAACCTGACCGAGTGAGCCTTTGGCTCCTGTATTGGGGTGTGCGTGGCTATATCAGAAAGTACGCTGCGCCAAGTCTGGTGTCCGTGAACTCGTGACGGTGGATCCCGTCGCCAACACATCATTCAAATATAGCATCTATCACAGCGGTAGCAATAAGGCAGAACATGGAGTCAGATTCATAGTGATCTGGAATCAGATGAAGCAAGTTAAGAGGAGGAAACCGATCAACGAGCGTACACTCAAACCTCCATTAAGGTCGAATCCATTTAGGTAAATTCTATTTAGGTCCCTCCATTTAGGTAACGTTACCAAAATGGAATCTGATTAACCTTCTCGGACCCCATATAACGCATATGGGACTTTTCGAAACCACCGAAAACGTCTGAGTAACACCTCTGAAATTCGCCTAAAATCCTCTGAAGCTTTCTGAAATGCCGTCGAAATCCCCTTTAAACCCCCTCGGACCTCATGTAACGTACCTGGACCCTCAGAAACCACCGAAAACGCCTTCGTAACGCCTGAGTAACACCTCTGAAACTCGCCAAAAATCATCTGAAGCTGTCTGAAATGCCTTCGAAATCCCCCTAATAGCCCCTCGGACCCCATGTAACGCATCTGAGACCCTCAAAAACCACCGAAAACGCCTTCGTAAGGGGCTGTCCATAAATTACGTAAGGGTATATGGGGGGGGGGGGTAAATGGGGGGGGGCAAATGAGACCCTTCGAAACTCCCTGAAAATACCCCTGAATCCCCCCCCCCCCGATACAATGCCTCTGACAACCCCCCCCCCCCCCTCCTCAAACTCCTATGAAATCCCTCTGAAACCCCGCATAGCCCCCTTTAAACCTCCAGCTAACTCGCCATTCTTAAACTTTTTTGCACTCTTCAAATCCATTTAGGTAATGAACTGAATCCATTTAGGTAAAAACTCTAAATGGATCTGATTACCCCCTTGGACCCCATGTAACGCACCTGGGACTTTAAGAAACCACTGCAAACGTCTACGTAACGCCTAAGTAACACCTCTGAAACTCGCCAAAAATCCTCTGAAGCTTTCTGAAATGCCTTCGAAATCCTCTTTAAACCTCCTCGGACCTCATATAACGCACCTGGGACCCTCAGAAACCACCGACATCGTCCTGTCGATGGGCAACAACGAGCCCGAAACCGGTCGACTCAAAAAGGTAATTATATCTCCTTTTTTAACGTTTTGTAAGAATAATAAGTGTTGTGTATGTCTCGCGTCGCGTGTTATAAGTGTTGTCGAGGTTCTTACGTTAGCGCAAACCCCAAAAAGTGAAGTGCTATGGAGAACACCCAGAAAAAAACTTTGTAATGACTGTCATCGATGACGCGCAGGTCGGAAGCGAGGTCTTTTTCCGGCTGATCGTCGGAACGAGCAGCCTTCATTAGTAGCACCTACTTTGCAGGCAAGGATATCCGCAAACACACCTGGAGACTCCCAAATGACGAAGTTCACAACCAAATCGATCATGTCCCAACTTCGACTCAGATCACTATCTCGTACATAGTTAGTGAGATTCGAGGTCTAGGAGCCGGCGTAGAGAGTAACGGAGGAGGTTGCCAGAAGCCGGGTACTGGAGTCGTCGGGGTCCCGGCAGAGTAGGAAGCGATACAGTGAGGATTCGCTCGTTGGGTCACGACGGCGCCCCGATTAGCGAATCGTGTTCGTTCGTTGGGGCAACTGACAACTGGCCAAAATGATCTAGACACACGCAAGTGACGAGAAATACGTCACGGAACACCCACATACTTGCACAAACGTTCTGTATATAGGAGCTGTGATGCGACGGCGATCAGACGTCAAACTCGTTTTAACATCGATTTTGACATTGACAGTGCTTTTTAGTTGGGTTTTGCCCCAACCAGCGAACATTCAACCATCCAGACAGCCCATCTAACGAGCCGCCAACGAACGAATCGGGACTGTATAGGGAAGCAAGAGAAGCCGAAAAGCGAATTCGCCACAAAAAAGTAAAGAGGGCTTGAGGAAAATGTGATTGCTCAGGCGTAAATGAGTATGGAACAGATTGATAGGCGAAAGTTTTACAAAACCGCCAATGGCATGCGGAGAAAAACAGCGCCTTCTACCGTCATGTATAACGATCGTGATGGTAACTTGCTGACAGATAAAACAATAATGATGGCTGCCAAGTGGAGAGCGCTCTTCGAGGTATTGTTGAACGGTGGGTATGGACGAGCGGTAGACAGAATTCGAACCTCCAATGCTAAACAAAGTCGGGCAGTCATCAGAGGACTGAAGAACAACAAGTCTGCTGAGATGGACGCATACTCGGACGAGGATCTCAAGCACGGTAGTGAGCAGTTGTATCAACTCCTACACCGTATTATATTGAAGATATAGGAAGAGAAAGAGTTGCCTACAGAGGAGTAGCACTTCTCAATTCAGCGTACATTTTTTCCGGAATTCTGTTCAGCGGACCCATGCCGATTGAGGAGTTGTTCGTTGGCGAATTTCAGGCGGGTTTTCACAAAGGCCGATGAACGACAGATTAGATGTTCACGCAGATTCTCAATAAATATCGGTAGTGAAAGGCGGCGTACAGTGAAGAGGAGCGAGTTATTGCTATGATAGAACATGATGATGATTAACCTGGGCTTGTTAGGGGAATATCTGTAAATAAAAAGAAAATCGCGTTAAGTACTGTTCCTTTAAATTCCACTAAGAATTTGCATCCTTTGACAGATACGTATTTCGACCTCAACTCGACTTGAGTCGGGTCAAGTACAAGACACTGAAGACGACCTTACAATTGAGGTCGAAATACGTATCTGTCAAAGGATGCAAATTCTTAGTGGAATTCAAAGGAACAGTACTTAACGCGATTTTCTTTTTATTTGATAGAACATGGTTTTCCGGCAAAGCTGATGAGACTGATTCAGCAGGCCAATGCTCTTCAGAACTTACTTTTCAATATAGTACTAGAAGGAGCAATAAGGAGATCTGGTGTGCAAAAGAGCCGAACCATTGTCACGCGATCGCTGCTGAGCTTCATGGCCAATATCAGAAAAGATTTTTTTTCGAATGAGTGTAATCAGTTTCGTACCTTTTAATTCCGCTCTATGTTGCTTATCCTTTGACAGATACGCGTATTTCGACTACCACTTGTAATCTTCCTCAGTGTCAGTTATCCACTAGGAAGGACTGAAGAAGATTACAAGTGGTAGTCGAAATACGCGTATCTGTCAAAGGATAAGCAACATAGGGCGGAATTAAAAGGTACGAAACTGATTACACTCATTCGAAGAGGGTATTCTGCTTAGAGGGTTCGAAAAGTCGATACAAGATCGGAAAAGATGTTTATACCATTGAAGAGGTATTTGGCTTACGATCAACACCACAAGACCCGGTCCGGTCGTGGTAGTGGTGACGAAGTGATGGCAGGTTTCACCACCTGGATACACACTAAGGTGGCCCACACTTATATGAAAAACAAAAATTTCGAAAAATGTGAAGTCTTACCTCCTCAATTAGTTGTTTTGGACTCCCAGAAGCTACTTTCAAAATTTGAGCAAAATCGGTTGAACCTAAGGGAGCGCTCAAAACGCTTGAAGTTTGTATGGGATTGAAGTTTGTATGCAGAAATTTTAAGTTTTCGAATTTTGCTGCTAGGTGGCGCAGTAAGTGTTCAATAATTAAACCCTTTGGTTTTATTGTAGGCGGCTATATGCCAAATAACTTTGTCGAAGACCGCAAAGTGATCCAACGTCTGTGAAAAAAGTTATACCCATATCCTGTATCTGTCTGTTCTCTTACACATACTAGCCCATTTCGAACTTTTACCCCAAGTCACTCTACATATGAGTAGTAGATTCTACCAGAATGGTTCGATGTATAGAGAACTGGAGAGTGCATCATAGATTGTAAAATCGAGACAGTTCCCTAATGCCACCGACCGATGACAACGCGACGTCGGGCAGGATGCTGGGATGCTCGATGGCCCACTTTCCCACCGAAGAGGAGATCCTTTCACCCTGTAAACCATACCGTTGAACGGCGCTCTAGGACTCACAGCATCCGGACTCGGATTCACAAACCATGATTGGGACGGCGAGGACGGCGATGGTGTAAAACAAGTGAAGATTAAAACTGTCGTTCGTTGAATGTTGAATATTTAATAAAGCTCACTGGCAAAGTGCTCTTTGCTAACTGCAATGGTGGTGGTAGGGATAAACATCCATATTTAGTAGAGCTTGGCAAGCATCATCTGCCTACCTACACACAAGGTTACCGACCGAGCAGCCATCATCAGCTTCCGGTGGCAATCGTATCTGCTGCAGTCTGCTACCGGAATGGTACGAGGATATCAATTTTCCAAATCCATCGATGATTATCTGAGCGATTATTTCCAATTATGCCTAGCTTCGATTGCCGATGAAGGATTTGCTTGCCTAGGTTGTCGTCTGAGTGTACCGACTGTTTACTGCCAGACGATGATAGGTCTCGAGATTTCAGTGCCTTGTAAACTGAGGGAGCAACTACCCACATAGAAATGCAAAGTTTGCATTCATCAACTTTGATGCGTGTCATCCGAACGAGCCAGGTTGAGTGATTGAGATGTTGAACCGAACATGTTGTTAATCTTTTGTTGAAGACAATAGACTTTCAATGTTGATAAGGGTATTATTGCTATAACCATTGATCACGTAGCATTTTAAATATGCCCCTTATGCATATATAATGCTAATATATTACCCATAATTTGCTTGTAAGCATTCACATTTATCAATTTATCGCATAAAAAAACTGTCAGTGCTGATTTGTGGTTAGTTATGATTACTTGGGCGGTTCAAAAACTTTCCAGGGAAAGCGCTTAGTAAATATGTAACTTAAATAACTGTGGTAGTGTTCAATCCACATTAGCTGAGAGGTATGTCCCAGTTGAGATATTACGCCTATACATATACATATCAGATTTATCTACGAACGTAATTTTGTCTGCAGATTATCTTGGTTCAAAACTGTTAGTTAACATCTAAGACTGAGTAGTTAACTGTAAGAAATAATTATTGAATGACGCAAAACTTCTCCCAGTGGTTCTCAGAGCATGGGAGATTATTGGGAGATACTGAAAGAGATTATGGCAATGCATTTAAGTCATGATCATTCCCCCCAATACGGCCCCAACTCTCTTCCGTAAGCTAGCATTTCTCTATCTCACTCGCGGAGTTCCATCTAGTGGCTCCTCTCGGGTGGCTCCACTTTCTCATGATTGCGCTCACCCGGTTTGTTTGTATTTTGATTTAGCATTGAACCGAAGCGCACGCTCCCCCCGTTCCATTATGAATGCGCGAGAGACTGGTTGAATGTGTCTTCCTCCACAACACAACCGACACTGTTTTTTTCGTATTCACGTAACGATTCAACCCAGACCCAGCACACGCTTACTTCATATCGCGCTCGAGTGCAGAAAAAGGTAAATGTGACTGAGGCTGCTCCGGGTCCGCATTGTATGTCGGCGCACCGCACCGTGGCCGTGAGAGCCGCAAGATAACCAAATGGCAAAAAAATGGCCATCGCGCCGAAAAATTGCGTTGGCTCACCTGCTCGCTCAGCCAACCAACCACCCACCCACCCACATCATCCCTTTCACGATCACGACGACCGCAGCGGCGGCGGCGGCGGCTACGGCCGCGGCTAAACAACATTCCATTTTTGACACACAGCACAACACTGTCAAAATTTGTATGAGAAATGAGTGTTCTTTCCCCGATTGGGTGGGGATAACGATATTATAATACACTACCACAAAACACCAGAAGAAATTTCTCTTGTAATGTGTGTAGGGTATTGGGATGCTTCGTTGGAATAGTCCCCTCGTTCAGCATGTGTATGCCCGTGCAAAAGTTTGGGGTCACCCCCTCAAAAACATGGAAATGTTTTTCGGTCATATCTCGGTCATCTTCCATTTAACCCAGTCGTTCTCAGACTGTATCGGAAGATAAAGAGTTAGATTTGATTCGTAGGTACTTTTCACAAATTTTATTTGAAATTTTTAGTATAAAAAAGTTACCTAAACTTACATGTTTTTCCTAAATCTGTACGAAAAATTGTTTTCCGTGTAATTCAAAATTGGGTCGAACAAATTTTACAATTAAAGTTGCATTAGAACCCTATTTCTATCCTCTTTGAGAGCCATTCATTAGATTTACGCGGAGAAATTCAAAACATAATTTAAATTATGGAGTTAGGTTTACAAGTCATCGTGCAAAAGTTTGGGATCATTTTCCAAATGAAGACTGAGTCGGATTTTTGTTCGTCGTTTCTTTTTGGTGCAATTGGGTTGTTTAGTGAATGAAATATTGCTTTTTTCTATAGCCTAATCGAAAGAGCTCATTTTTCTGAGTATACCGTGATTTTATTGGATTACAATACCTTTGTTTTGATGGTTAAATTAACAAAACAGTTTTAATTTTCGTGGATATAATGACAGTTCAATCCATAAAGTGACAGTTCAACCCGAACAAAAAATATTCCCCATACAAACCTTAAATGCATTTTAAAAATAGTTCCCGGACTCCAAAAATTAAGACATTTTGGATTTCGACTAATTTTTGGGCGGAGAATTCGATTATTAAATAATCCGGATACCCCTAAAGAACCCAATTCAATTCATTCTTTGTTAGTTGAATGGCAAGACACAGAAATGGTTATGAAATGTTCATAAACTCAGTTCTAGACTAAGTTAAGGTAGAAAATAATACATAAAATCCATAGTAAATCAGCTAAGTACGTTATATAAAGTGCGAAAGAGGATGGAAGTTAGATAAGAATGACTGACTCGTGAATTTTACCCTATATAACTGTAAGTGTTAAAACCACAAATACATCAGTACCCCAAAAACCATTACAATGAATGTCATTTCTCCGAATATACTAATACATCCGAGATTCTGGGTTTTGGTGCAAATCAAAGGGATAACTTTTTGATGAAAATGCCATTTAAATTAAAATATGTAACATATCTAAAACTTTTGGATTTTGGGGTAACGGTATGTTTGTGGTTATTACACTCACAGTTATATAGGGTAAAATTAACGAGTAAGTCATTTTTATCTCACTTCCATCCTCTTTCGCACTTTATATAACGTACTTAACTGATTTACTATGGATTTTATGTAGGTACCATTTTCTACCTTAACTTAGTCTAGAACTGAGTTTATGAACATTTCATAATCATTTCTGTGTCTTGCCATTCCACTATCAAAGAATGAATTGAATTGCACCAAAACAGAAACGAAGGTTTGAACTAGGGCGTCCTCCACAGTATTACGCCCTTACTGTGCTAACCGGAGCAATGGTGCAGTGGACATTGCGTCTCTCCGAAATAATCAGTTGCCCTTCTTAAGTCTCAAATTTGAGGCTATATAAGGGCGGGATTATTCAAATGTTGTAAATTAGCTTACATTAGTACCTATATGGGTTCGCTTAATGCGTTTTTCAATTGACACCGATTTGATTTGTCGTTGATGTTTCCTTTTTGTGCTGTGATTGTGAAGAGTGTAATCCTGTCTAGTTTGGGTAGTGGCTACGACTAGGAGACCTCAGATCAATTTTCAGCGTAAAAAGCGAGCGTAGCCCAAGTGGCTCTACTTCAAAAAGTTCATTTTCGTAAGGTAGCTTCTGTATAGGTTACGAGCATGCTATATATTAGAATAATGTTAACAGTATATTTCAACCTTTCCTTATGGATTCCTTCAAACAAGCTCTTGTATTCAGCATTTTTTTGCTGATATTTGGCAGTATGTGTTGCTACGATGATTACATCAGATGATGAAGTAGCTCAAACATTAATTTGAGATGCTTCAGTTTGATGGATTACTTAGGTAGTCTCCATTTTACCTTCTTTACACTTTTAAGTGTTCCTTTGCAAACTTTGCGTATTCAGGCGTCCTTGCTGAACAAACTGGGTAACCTGTACTAATTGGTTGCGACCACATTTTGTGGATAACTCGCTTCTATTGCAACTCCAAGAGAGTTTCATTGTGGTTTTGTTACTACAACACCCTCCATTGTGGCAAATCATAACTATTGCTTTGAAAGAAGCTTGTCCTCTGCGGTCTGTGCGGACTGCAAGAAGTATTTCTGAATGGAACTCTGATCTGTTCAAGTTCAAAATATCTTCGGATAAACCATTCTTTTGAATAGTTACGAATCTCTAGCTTCCGAGAATTGAAGCTATAGAATCGACTTAGTGGGCACTAAAAAGCTCTTCTTACTTCAAATCTCCAGGAGCAAATGGAGTTTTGTCCTGTTTTCCCCCCAGAGGGATTTGAGTAATTCAAAGATATTTTGAACTCTTGTAATTTTCTTTTGAGTATTTTCATGGCGTAAAATTACTCCATGATTTTATCCCGAAAGGCTGAGTGCGTTGTATAAAAAAGGAATGAGTTCCAGATTTATCTGGTTATCCCGTTCTTATCACATCTGTGATGTTCGTCTGGCTAACATGCCTATTCATGTGAAATCACATGATCCCAATTTGGGATGTCCACAGCTACTCTTTTACACAATGTTGTATACGTTTTCAAGAAAGTACTCGCTCAAACGTAGTTTTTGCTTGGGAGATTTCTTGAATATTGAGGATGCTTTCGATGACGTGCCTTTCAATGTCATATTGAAAGTCGCATGACGTCACAAGCTACCTCCAATGAGCTACAGGCTCTCTTTACGCTTATGCGTTTTACTGTGTCCTTTTCAGGGCACTGATTAAACCCGTTGAACTTCTTGAAAACCCCAGGACGCCCCTAAAAAAACTAAAAACATCTGATTCCCTTGAGGTCACCAGAAATACTCCTGAAAGCCTCTGAAACGCCCCTGAGATTCCCTTAAAACCACATTATCAAGAAACCCTCTAAATTCTCCCTGCAATGTCGCTTAAAACTCCAGAAACCCATCAGACCCTCAAATTACCCTGAGGCCTCATGGAACGCTCCTGAAAACCCCTGAGACTCGTTGAAACACCTCTGAAACTCCCACAAACCCTCTGAGATTCTTCTGAAATGCCACTGACACCCTCTGAAATCCCCAGAAAACCCATCGAAACCCATTTGAAAACCTCCCTGAGATCCCGTATTGCTCCCTGTTAAGACCCCTTTGTTTGTCCATTCGTCCCTCCAACCTAAACCCTCTCCGTGCATTACCTGATGTTCCTCCCGCTGACGTTTTGCTCGCTCATCGTTCTTGTATGAGTCATAATAACCCAATACGACTAGAGTTAAGATCTTCCTGAGACCTCCTATTGCGCTTACCCACAACGTCCTCGGGCGCTGTTATAGCAACAGTTACCATCATTATTGGATTTTTTTAATGCTAAATTTTAGTACTGAATAGTTCTCCCTCTTTTTATGTAGGGTATGCAAAAGGTTACCCTTTACATTTGTTGTTGGCTGAGAAAATTCCTTGAATTCCATTGCTTACATTAACCAACCAATGTATTACTAGAACATTAAATAAAGCTTCTGACATTACATCATCATACAAAAATTGATGCTCGTTAAATTTTATCTCCATAGAAAATAGCCACACTCAAGAAAATGTTGACAACCTTCGATGCAAATAAAATAGATGTTAGGACTTCTGTTGGTATTTTAAGGAAATTCCAGCAGAAGCTCCGAATGTAATCTCGGTAGGAACATATTAAAAATCTGCTGGGTCACATTCTGATAATTTTGTAATATTTCTGATTTTTTTTTTAATATTCGTCAGAAATTTATTTTATTGTTTTGTTGATTTGTGATAGATTTTTGCAAAAATCCTGGAGCTATTATTGAGGGTCATTTAGGAATTTGAATTCTGTGAAGGAAGCAATCGGGAAACAAGGTAAATTCCTCTAATATAATCTAATAATCTCTAATATTATCTAATAATATAGGATAAACTATAGATAGTAGAGTAAACATAGATCCGCATAGGATTAATCCGTTGTATCCAAACGAACTGTCAAAATCTGTATCCAAACGAGCACGACGTCACGATTTGGACAACATTAATGGAGCGCATGACGTCATATTCAATCGTCGCACTCTTGAAAATTACAACTTACACGCTTGAAACATTTTAGTCAGCGGTGTCCGCGGATCTATGTTTACTCTACTATCTATAGGATAAACGTAAGAACAAAATTAGATTAAAATTAAGGAAAAATAATATAAATGTCCTGCAGAAACAATAAAACTTTTTTTTTTTTGAAAACTTACATGGAAATTTTGAAATAAACGAATGAAATTAGTTTGTGACAGTTGTATCAAAGATTTGCATATTTCCTTAAAATGTATATACATTTTTGGAGGGATTTCCAGCAAAACATTGTTGCGATTCATAAAAACTGTTGGAAGATCTGTTGATGAAAACAGGGCCTCAAGATCTCTTGGAATAATTTCATGATATTATCTATCCGGTTGGAATCAAGACCGACATTCAATCAAAAATTGCAATTTTCTTGGTCCACAAGTATCGCAACTGTTTCGCATCCAGTGCGCTGTGTTGCTGACAACAACGGGAAGGATGCGCACTACATTTGACATGATTAAAAAACGTCGCGAGTTGGGTCGCGTCGCGACTTGATTGTGCGAAGTCCGGTTTGGTGGCGGCCCGACAATATGTAGTATGAAACTTGTTTTCACAATTTTATTTTAATTTCTGGGATCAATCCTAGATTGTGGAATGTAAATTCGAAAGGGAGTTTCGTAATAAGTTTAGCGACAACTCAAGCTTCTGGAGAGGTGTTTTCAGTCATGTAATATTTTATAAAAAACTTGTGATTAATTTCTGCAAAACGACCCAGAAGTCGATCTAAATGAGTTTCTGAAAAATCTTCTTAAGTGATTTCAAAATAAAAGCTTATGGTGATGAAACTTCGGAAAAAATTCCAAGGAAAATCGAAACTGAATGAAAAAATGTTATAATAACACTGAAAAAATCTCGTCTAAATCTCGGACAAGACTTCGACTTACTTTTCAATAAATTCAAACGCTTGCATTGGACTTGCAATAATTCACTGCAAAAATGAAATGGAATTGAGGCTGAAATGTGAAGCTTTCAATGACATTCCGGAATTTAAAATAGGTTATCTGTATGCTTGGCGCGGCTCCATGTGAGAGAGGATCACATGAGCGCTTACGAATGCTGTTGAGTTCATGTTTTTAATTTACATATAACTGCTGATCTCCAGAAATAAGGTTTACCTTGATTCTATTTAAGCACTTGTATAAAAAGTCTTTGTTTGGAAATCAATTCGAAAACTTTGAAATGTCAGTCAACAAGTTCATGCAAAATTTCAGAAAAGTTAGAAAAAATAAATAAAAAAAATGTTAAAGTTGTCGTTTTAACTTTGCATTTTCAGTTACTCAGTTAGATTTACACGCGAGCTTAGCAGTTAGAATTTCAGAAAATTGAACTTGGCAATACCAACAATCAACAAAAAAAATAAATACCAAAGCAAACTAACGAGCGTTTGGTAATCTCCATCGAATTATCTGTGTATTAGATAAAACTTAAGTCAGGTAATGATGATTAACCTGGGCTTGTTAGGGGAATATCTGTAAAAAAAAAAAGAAAATCGGGTTAAGTACGGTTCCTTTGAATTCCACTAAGAATTTGCATCCTTTGACAAATACGTATTTCGACCTCAACTGTAAGGTCGTCTTCAGTGTCTTGTACTTGACTCGACTCAAGTACAAGAGTCGAGTCAAGTACAAGACACTGAAGACGACCTTACAGTTGAGGTCGAATTACGTATCTGTCAAAGGATGCAAATTCTTAGTGGAATTCAAAGGAACCGTACTTAACCCGATTTTCTTTTTATTTAAGTCAGGTAAAATTCCCCTCAATTTCACACAGAAATCAGAACAGCTGAAAAGTGATTTCAGTAAAATAGTAGTAAATTAAAAGTTTGAGAAGGATCTGAATAAAATTTCAAAAGCATTTTTTTGCGCGGTTTGAATCCACTTTATAAATGATAAATCGGGTGTATTTATAAAAACAAATGCTAGAAACTAAAAATATAACTTAAATTCCAAACATGATCTTATTTTGTTCCCATCCCCTGCTCGGGCATGCTCTCACCCACCATAATAGTCGCCGCCCTGTGTTTGTGTTAGAAGCGATTTTATCGAAAACACACGATTCGTTCCGTTGATCACCTTCCAATTTCGGAAGTGGAACTACTCGAACCCACCGGTATAGTTTGTGTATGCTGCTGCTGCTCTCGTGTATTAGTAGCAGTTTTTTTAGGGAATAGTATTTTACTGATTTATTACCTTGCTGGAATTCTCGGTAGGGCACGGTTTTGCGATTTTCCGGTCGTTGAATTGAACTGCTTCGATCTGGTCGCACTGTTTGATTGTTTGTTCAACGTAGAATCACTATCACTTTATGTGTAGGTATGTTAATGACCTTCCGGATCTAAATACAAACACTCTTCCGTTCAAATTGAAAAATATTCCACTAGAGCAATCGACCTGTTATAAAAAAAAATGTGTCATGCCTTGTGACTAACGGGTGTGCTGCTGTGGGTGGTTTCACTTTTCCGTCAACTATTCTCATTCAAAAAAAAACTCACAAAATTCGTCTAAAATAATATCACTTCTAAATACACCAAAAATAAAACCTAAACCATATCACACTGTTGACTGACACTTACAAACTGTCACACCCTGCCGTCGACGACGGAAATCACCGCTTTGGTGAAATAAAAAAAAAAAGAGCGAAGGAACGAATCACTAAAAATAATTATTCTCCGTGAACTCACTCGGCTCAACTCAACTCAGCCGCCAGGCAGCCATCAGGGAAGCGAGCGCAACAGTCAGTCCGTCCGAAGAAACTCAACCGAAAATCTGGAGGCGTTTTTGCACGGCTTACAAACACTAGAATCTCCCGCGGCCTCAGAGCAACGATGCTGGTCTCTGTTTCGGTTTTGGTTTGGTAGCCAAGGGTCCCGTGTTTAAAAAACGACACCGACAGATTTTTTTTTCTTATGGCAATTGGTTGAAAACACCTTTAGAATACCGTACCATACACGGTTTTATAAAGCAAGTGATTGAAATTCAAAAATGTTCTACACAGATCGAAATTAACGCTCCATAAGTAAAACCGGTTACACTGAAAAGACAAAATGTTTAAAGAAAAAAAGTCGTGAATAAAGAAAACATACCAAACGCATTTTAATAATAACCCAACTTTTGAAGTTATTAACAACGATTTATTCAGAACTTATCAATCAGTCTTCTTGCTCGTGCAAATAATAAATGAAATTTATTCATGAATTTTCCTATTTCAAACTATGAACAACACTGTTTCAAATACGACTAAAACAATTGTTGAAATTGTGTTCTAAATTCAAAAATCTTTCCATGTTCAAAATGCAAGAATTTTTTTTATTTTTATTTTATTTATTTTTTAATCTTTTAGTGTGCTCAATTTTCCTAAATACGATGTTTAGTGTCTGGATTTGAATAAAAACTGCCAAAAAATCGTGCTAAACTTCAATTTTACATGAAAAAATCAAGTTATAAGGCATGTTTTGGCCGTTTTTGGTGAAGAGTATCATAAAAATCTATACTTTAACGAATAGTTTGTTTATGACATATTGAAACAAATGATTTGAAATTGATCAAGCGGCTCAAAAGTTACCTGGTTTTAAAATTACATTTTTGTAGTAAAAAGAAGAAGAGAATAAATAAAATCTTATAAAACTTATATCTTACGTAACTTCAGAAAAAAATCAACTTTCTAGGAATTCCATCAGCAAGCCTTGAGAGAATCCCTTTACAAATAAGTATATAAATTCCAGGAGAAATCTCTAGTGGTATGCTTTCATGCCTAGAAAAATGTGTTCAAGAATGTTTAGCAAATCCCTGCATTTTTTTTTTCAACGGTTCCGAGGGAAATTCCTTTCTGAAAATCTTTTCCAACAGTCCCTGAAGGAATACCTCAGAAATCCCTGGTGTAATCTGTATAGGAATCCCAGAATAAATTCTTTTGGTAATCAAATTAAAGCAATTCTCCCGAAATTCTAGATAAATTTCTTTAGGGATATCTCAAGAAAACTGCCCAGGAAGACCTTGTTCGCCAATTCCTAAAGAGGCTTCAGTAATGAGGCCCAGGTAACCAAAGCAGTTAAAATGGCATTAATTCGGCACTATATGCGCCTTTAGCGCAGGTCATTAAATGCTAATTTGCCTTATATGCGCCACAAGTGCTACTTAAATGCAGGTTTTGGCCCAATATACGGCTGATTAAATGCTTAAATTTCGTATCCCTCAGATTGCCAAAAATAAAAACAAAATATTTCCCCTGTCCATTTTACGGCTTTCCTTCTCTTCCAATTTTATCCTCTCTCTCCTGTGCAACTTTTGAGGCTTGGGGCACGTTTTGAAATGCTGTTGTTGGTTTTTTGGCTGATTTCGGCGAAATTGGGGGTTGATCCCTCAATCCTCGGGTTGACGATGGTGCTGAACCGCCCTGCGATGTAAGCTATAGATGATCAGATAATGTGCGTTGGTTTTTTGATCAATTTAAAGCTTGAATATTACACCGGCAGTTGCTTCGTCAGATTTGCTTTGTGCCCGGCATGTGCTGATAATTAAATCGAGCTTTGGAAAGTAGCCAAAACCCTGAAATTGTTTTTGCCAAAGCATGTTTTTTAGTTGCTACTCTATAAATGACAGCATAAGCGAATGATAACGGCATCTACAGACATGTGTTGTGGGTTTAGCATCACTCATTCCACTTAGCAGTTTTATGACACTAATGTAGCAATTATGCTGCTTGTTGACCAAAACATACCGTGCATCTGAAATGCTACATAACTGCTGTCAGATTTTGAGTAGCATTTCAATTGCTAATATAGGGCAGTTTAGCACTCGAACTGCTTTTATACGGCAGTAAGCAGGTCAAATGCAGATATAAAACAGAAACACGGTTTATTCAAGTGCTTATTGGTTACCTGGGGGGTAATGAGAATAATGAGAGAACAAACTCCTTCAAGAAAGTCCGGAGAAATTTTATCTGAAATACCTTGAAGAATCCAAACATTCCTTCACGAATTTCTTGGCCAACCCTAGTAACAGAACTATCTGATTAACAGTCTCTTAAGCTATAGTTTGCTTAGGAGAGGCTTGTTCCACTCTCGTCGCTTGAGTTCCTGGAGAACTTTCTTCATGAATGCCTAGAAGTACCTAACAAACTTTATTGTTATTCAACAGATGAATAAGCCGTTATTAAGCTTAATTTTGAACATTTAGGCTGAATAAGCTGTTATTCAACTGTCATTGTTACTTGCGATCCCATTAATAATTCCAGAAAGAATCTCTTCAATGATCCCAGGAGGGCTACTTTCAAGAAACCTTGGAGAAATTACTTCTGGAAGAATCTTTTAACGAAACCTTAGTAAAACCCATTTAGAACCCAAGTAACATAAATAGCTGAATAACAGTTTCTTCGGCTAAAGTTCGCTTAAGAATGGTATGTTCCATTCCTGTACAGCAAAAATGTTCGTTGGGAAATCCCTGAAGAAAATCATTCAGGAATTACTATAAAAATCCTTTTTTAAGGGATCCTGAGAAAAATACCTTCGTGAATTGTTAAAGCAACTTATTGGGAAATTTATCCAGGAATACCTGAGGGAATTTCTACAAGAATCCTTGGAGGATTAGGATTTTTTACATATTCCAGCAGAAATAATAAATCTTTTACTTCTTCTTGTCATGACATCCCTACTGGAACATAGCCTTCTGGCAGTCTTTAGTAATTGCGATCTACAGAAGACAGCGGAAGCGGAACTGGTTAGCGCAGCTGACTCGGTTCGCTACCTTT
The DNA here is from genome assembly GCF_035046485.1 of Aedes albopictus. Classification (NCBI taxonomy): domain Eukaryota; kingdom Metazoa; phylum Arthropoda; class Insecta; order Diptera; family Culicidae; genus Aedes; species Aedes albopictus. The sequence goes on along the minus strand of NC_085137.1, from coordinate 143,155,247 downwards.
CTGCTTCCATTACAAAAGTGCTGCCACGTATCCATGACACACTTAATACTAGGAGCGGTTACACCAAACAACCCAAAAGTACGCATATTAAACAGTAAGTACAATTCCTGAAGGAATCCCTGGAAAAATCTTTAGAGGTATCTCTGTGTGAAAGAATCCCTATTTGAATTTCTGGAGTAATCACCGCAAAAATTCTTAAATAAATTACTCGATAAATAACCGGACGAAACTCCACAGGAGTTCCTGTGGAAAATCTATAGGTTTCAGATGAAAATCCTAGAGATATCCAAGATGGAATTCTTGAAAAAAGTTCTATGGAAAGAAAGTTCTATGGAAAATAATTTCTGGAGGAATCCCAGCAGAATTTCTAGGAGAATCTCAGGAATTCCAAAACAAATCACAAAGAGATGTCTCTTGAGCTACACTAAGAGATATTCCTCCAGGAATACCGAGAGAAAATTGTGGAGAAATCGGAAAAGGAACAGCAGGGAAATCCATAGAGAAATATATAGAGGAATCCTGGAAAAACTTCCTCCAAGAATTTCTGGATAAATTGTAATTTGCGGAGCAAAAGTTTCTAGAGGGATCCCCGGCGAAATCCCTGGATAAATTTCCGGTACAATTTCCGGAGGAATTCCATCAGGGATTACCGAAGGAATCCCAAAATGAAGTTCTGGAAGAATGTTAAGAAAAAAAAAATCCTACATAAACTCCTATGTAAATCCTGAGAATCATTGGAAAAATTCCTACATAAATTGCTGGATACAGGAGGATTTTCTGGAGAAATTCCTGGGGAAAGTCCTGCAGAAATACCATGAAGAATTTTTGGAGGAATTCCAACACAAGTTTCTGAGGTATCCCTAGAAAAACTTCTGGAGGTGTCACATGAGGAATGCCTGGAAAAACTGTTAGGAAAAAATCTGAAGGAATTGTTTTAAAAACCCCCCGGAAGAATTCCTGGTGGAACACTAGCAGTAATTCATGGAGTGAGAATATCTGGAGGAATCACAAGAAGAATTTATGGTGGAATCTCTGAAAAAAAATACTTGCAAGAAATGGCTACAAGAAATTTTGGAGAGATTTAACTAGAAGTATCCCGACAGCAACACCGGAAGCAATCCCAACAGGAAATCTACCGCGTTAGCCTCAGCATAAATTCCTGGGACAATACCAGCAAGTATTTTTCGAGGAATCCCTGGAAGCATCTCCGGAAAGAAGAAGCAAATATTGTTTTTGTTTTCGAAATAGGAGGAAATTCAGTTAAAGAAGTGATTTCTACCCAGCGTCACATGTTTTGGGATGTTTGACTTAAGGGGAAACTGGAAGCATTTCCTCATTTTTTACACTTTGATTTTTTATTAAACTGGATTGTTTATGAGAAAAAAAAAATACTTCGATAATTCCACATTTTCATTTCTCTCCCCATACTGAAACAGCTGTAAAATTCTCGTTATCTATTATTGTGGTTGCTTTGTGAACGTGATTACCACTATAATCGGGACACAGAAGTACGGCTTTTACTCTGTAATAAATCGGCAAAATTGGCTAAAAAATGTGAGAACTCTTTAGTGTATGTTTATTGTTTGTGCTAAATTTTAAATAAATCGTTGCTTTACTTTTAACTGAGGATCAATAACAAACAGACGTGCTTTTAAGCATTTTGTGCAATCATGACCAATATTCGTATTTGTAATAGATGTTCTTTTCCGCTACAGTTCTTAGTTCTCTTTGTGTTATTACATAATCTGTATTGAGTGTTTCAATGTTTTTTTTCTGGTTTAAACGCGTACGGGACGACTAAATCTTGCTATAGAAACAAAAAGAATCATGATTGAGTTTGTTTTAATTAAGTTATTAGCGAAAGAAAAAATCCATGAAGAGAAATCGATCAAGTCAGTTAGGCCCTAATGAAAAATCATTGTAATCATTGAATGTATATTAAGAGGTTTGTGTTCAAAAGTACAGTCATTTTCTTTGCAAAATTCAAAAGTTACAGCGTTGGCAAGCTTAACTAGGTGTTATACAAAATTCAATTGCACACGTTCTACTGTTTCATTGCTACAATGAAAAGTACTGCATCGATCCATATGAAAGTTTTAAAGGGAATTGAACACATCTCAATATGTTATCAATTTAGCCTGATTGAGCAGTATCAATTGCAGAGTTACATCCGTATTTCTATGTCCCGATTATTGTGGATACAGGTTTTATTTTTAAAAATATCTGAGAATTGTTTGTTTGGTATAAACCATTATATCCCAAGTAACAATCAGCATGCCTTGAAGGTTTATTCATGTTTTATCCTGGTTTTATACGAGCATGTCAAAAAGCTAGTTGCTCTAAATTAGTTTTATGTGATAATTTTTTACTTTGAACCTTTGGCGTTCCATAAAACTATCATATAACTTTTGCTATAAACATCCGAAGTTAAAGACTTGTAAGTAGACATGAATTGGTTTTATCACTTATTATATACCATTTCAATAAAACTTGCATTTGCGATTGTTGTCGGAGAGATTTTTTTTTGTAAACAAATACACAAAACTGTGAGGCAATGCATAAAACCAACAAAAGATTTCGTGGTCGTAACATAAACCAAAAAAATGCTGTGATAAAACCGCTAGTTCTATCATGAGCTCAGTTATGACTACCTCAGGAGGGTTAGCCCTATTGGAGGTATCATCAGGAACACTGAGTTTTATCAGAAAAATATGTCGCCTAGCCGGGATAATTCATGTAAATACAGAAAAATGATTACTCAATTTTATGATTTCACGTACAGCTTAAGATCAAATTAAATCATACAACACGTTTCCGTCATTTTATTTTATAAGAAAAAATACATAATCCGCTGTGTTGAAAAAACCTTTTTTGCACCCAATTCCACCGAGTAAATTAAATGCATTTTACTTCCAAATTATGCATAGTTTGTGTGGCGCACTTAGGCTGGAACAAATCTCATTTTCTTCTTTTGTCACAGTGCTCGTTGACTCGTAAAGGGGGAGGATGATAAATAATAAATGTATTCGATGGAAAAATATCCAAACAATTAGGTAAAATCGGGAAACTCATCGGATTTATAAGGAAATTTTCTGGGGAACTATAATTATACCTTAATTTTTCTAAATTTCTTGAACATTTTATTTGTGTCCCCCCTCAAAATGTTGAATTCCGACCAAAGTTTTCCGAGGGGGCGGTGACATAAGAGAAAATCGAAATTTGTCAGCCTTAGTTTTTGTCATTATCACAGTCACATTCACCACAAATTTTCCGTTGCATGTCTCCTGACACGTATTAAATAGGAAAACAAATCTGAATTCCATATCTGCATCTTTCCAATTGATGGCTGGATAAACAACCAAGCATAATTTATTCTGACGATCGAACATTGAGTGTAAAAAATAATCAAAACAATTATTTGACAAGTCAGAAGATAGTTTCATTTAGAAGATTGATAAAACTATGATACAACCTGAAATCCTAAGCCGGTTTGCATACGAAGTCCTGTAGACCCTAATAAGATTGGGCCAACTAGCCAGAACGTGGGCTTATTGAGGCATACAAGAACTCGAGAGCATTTTCAAGTCGGCATCAATGGTTTTATGTTTAGGATTTTTGAATCGCTAAAAAACTTTGAAAAAATTAAAATTGTTACTTGGGATATTATAGTACACTAATTTAGGCCAAACACTAGTAGATTACCCAGATTTGATCATTTTTGTCTGGTATATCTAGTTCTGAACCACTGTGCAGCCTAAATTTAACAGAATGCATTTAGTCTCAAAAATAACTTAAACTGCTTTCACAAAACTACGAAACACCGTGCGTCTCTATAATTTCACTAAATCTTGATTGAGAAGCGTGGTGCCTGTTGCGTGTGAACGTGTTGTTAAAACCATCTTAGGCTGAAATTCCGTATCATTTGGAAACATATGAATGTGGTCTTCACTACTCTGGAATGATAACTTTATATTTCTGTATCCATATTTTCATATGGAGTTTTTCTTTAGAACATATTAGAATTCTTTCTTAAATATTTTGTTTTCATTCAAACAACCTTTTTTGTGGAGTGTTCTTCTTAATTTATAGAGCAGATTACCAATTTCAATCAAATGAATCTCGCTTTTGACCCATTACTATTCAGTTTGTTGCGATGCAGATTAGCCTTTTCATTGTCACTAAAACTTTTCACTTTCGTTTCTTAAATATCGCTTCAGAACGCACTGGTGAGCGAGCGCCGGCTTCGATGCGCAATCGCAATAGAACCTTCGACGATCCTCTTCGACAACACCTACCTAAAAGCACACCAAAAATCCACGCCAAATGCACAACACACTTTAGAATATCCCAAAAACGCAAACTACAGAGCCGCCACACCAGATGACAACGATCGATGACGACAGCGACCTATTGAACGACAACGACGACGACGAGGGCGGTGGTAGCGATCGCGGGCGGACCGGACATTCGCGGCAGACAGAAGCAAGAATGAAGAACGCACGGCAGGAGGACAGACGGCGGCGGGTTCTACAACAACCACAACAACATTCAAGCTCGTAGCAAGTTCGATGAGGGACGCGCACTCGACAGGAGAGTTGCAAAGCGACTAAATCAACATGACTCAGTGCAGCCGAGTGGGAGCCTCAGCCTGAGCTGAGTTGGGGTCGCCTCGCGTCAGCAGCATTCATTTAATCCGCATAGGAGAGTGCGCGCGCGCAAGACTCGCCAAACCAGTCAGAGTTAGTTGGTCCATTCAGTGCCTGCCATCAGTGGCAGACACGGCTGGCCTGTGTACAACCTTATAGAAGAGTGCTGGTGGGACGCTCAACCCAACGTGATTCGCTCTTTCATGAAAAAAGTGAGTGAATGAAAATGTGAGAAGCTTAATAATTGTTACGCTGGGAGCGTTGAAGATAGGGGATGATGGGGAACGACAGAATACAATGGTCCAGCATCATTAATTTATTCAATATACATATATGCCAGATCGTTCTGGATCTGGTCCACCCACCTTGCACGCTGCCCTTCAGGTCTTCCTGTACCAGGATCTCTTGCAAACCCTGCAATTGTTGTCCGGCATTCTCATAACATGCCCTGCCCATCGTATCCTTCCGGCTTGAAGCATTTCTAGGAGTTTCAGAAGGTTTCAGGGGAGGTTTGGGCGGCTAAGCTACCAGGTCTGTTCAATGAAGTTTTAGAGTGGTTTCAGAAGCGGTTTAAGGCGTCTAAAGGCGATTGGATGCATGCTTTTGACAAAAACGCCTGCTTTGAGGATCTCTGTAAGAGTGCCAACGTAAATCTGTGGGGTGATGCCTAGACGAGAGGTGTAATGGCTCCTACAGAGCAAACTTCAGAGATGCTGGAGGGGATCATCGAGGGACTTTTTCCGCGTCATGATCCTAGTCATTGGTCACCTTTCGTATAGGACCGCCGGGGACTGGGGCTGGCGAAGAGGAGAGGGCCACCGATGTGGAACTTGAAGGGACTTTGATATCCCCGCAAGCGTATTTCCGAACCTGGCCTTGAATGTAGCTATTGCAGCGGCTCCCGAGTTGTTCAGGTCTGCTATGCAGAAATGCCTTGACGAGAGAGTATTCCAGCGGCAGAGCCTGGTTCGGGGAAACCACCCAGAGACCCGTACATAGACCAATTTACTTGATCGACACGGCGGGGAAGGTGCTCGAAAAATCATCGGTAAGCGAAGGGGGATTCGCTACCGCGCAGTGGTGACTCTAGATTTAACGAACGCGTTCAATAGCGCCAGTTGGGCGACTATTACCGATGAACTCCTGCGTCTGTACAAGATTCTCGGTAGTAACTTCCTGAATCGAGTACTAGTTCACAACACAGAGGTGGGTCGGAAGTGCTTTCACATAACCTCAGGAGACCCACAAGGTTCCATCCTGAGTCCAGTGTAATGGTATGCCATGTACGACGAGGTGTTGAGGTTAGTCTACTCTACGGTAAATCGATCGAAGTAATGGAATTTACTACTGCCTACTCGATCGTGGTTGTGGAGGAAAGGGATGAGATCCAGGCAACTGGAATTGGCTCACCACAAAACCGAGGTGGTGGTTATGAAAAACCGGAAGTTGGAACAGCAAGCGGTTATCAGCGTAGGCGATTGCACTATCACTTCGAAACGCTCCATCAAACACTTGGGTGTGATGATCGACGATAAGCTTACCTTCGGTAGCCACGTTGTTTACGCCTGCAAAAGAACCTCCATAGCTATAGTGGCACTGTCCCGGATTATGTCCAATAGCTCGGCCGCTGCGGTGTATGCCAGTAAGCACAAGATTATGGCTAGTGTCACTACGTCCATATATGGTACTATGTAGTATAAAAAGGTAAGGCGGCACTGCGCTAAGTACCGAAAGCTACCGCCAGCTGGAATGTACTAATAGGCTGATGTGCCTGAGGGTTGCGTACCAGAGATTATCTCAAATTAATCCAGGAATTTTTCCAAAAAAATTGTGCTAAACATTTTTTGGAAAGTAAAAAGAATATCGGGTTAAGTACTGTACCTTTTAACTCCACTAAAAATTCGCATCCTTTGATAGATAATTTTGGTAGTCCATCCAAAGACTCCTGCAATAATTCGTCCTAAAATTATTGCAGAATTATTCCTTCAGATTTTTTTCTGGTATTCCTACAGAAATTACTTCAGAAATTTGTTGAGAAAGCTGTCCTGAGATTTCCTGAAGAATTTCTCATGGGATTGCTTCCGGGATTCCTCATGGGATTTCTTCAGGAATTCCTCTGGGTTTTCCTCCAAGAATTCCTCCAGGGATTCATCCGGGAATTTATTCTGTGATTCTTTCGGTATCAACTATAGGGATTGTTTAAAAAATACTCCAAGGATTTCCCCGGAAACTCTTTTTAGATTTCCTTCAGGAGTTCCTCTTGGAATTCTTTCAGCAATTTCTCCAGGAATCAATCCAGTACTTCCTCCAGGGACTGGTTAGGGATTTCCTTAGGGATGTCTCTTGCAATTGCTTCCGGGATTCCTTCATGAACTGCTACAGGTATTCCTCAAGGAGTTCCTTCGCGATTTCTCCAGGAATTCTTCCTGGGATTTCTCCAGGAATTCTTCCTGGGATTCCTCCAAGATATTTCCAGGGCTTCACTCGAGAACTCTGGGATTCTTTCAGGAACAACTTATTTTAAAAATTCCTCCAAAGATTCGTCCAGGTACTTTTCTTAGGATTTCTCCAGGAATTCCTCCTTGTATTCTTTAAGGAACTCCTTCAGGAATTAAACCAGTCTTCCAGGAACTTTTGGAATTCATCTTGAAATTTCTTCCGCGATTCCTCCTGTAGTTTCTTCAGGAATTCTTCTAGGGATTTCTTCAGGAACTGCTACAGGGATTCCTTCACGAACACTTCTAAGTATTCCTTCAGGATTTCGCCAAAAAATCCATCTGGGATTACTTCAGGAATTATTCCTGGTATTCCTCTACAGATTCCTTAAGAGATTCCTCCAGAAATTTCTTCAGGCACACCTCCAGGAATTCCTTCAGAGATTCCTCTGGAAATTCTTGCGGGGATTCCTCCAAAAAAATCTTCAGGAATTCATCTACAGATTCCTCTAGAAATTCCGCCAGAAGTTCCTCTGGAGATTTCTTCAGGAATTCCTACAGGCATTTCTCTTGGATATTTTCCATGGATTCCTCCAAGAATTCCTATAGGAATTCTTTCATACATTTTTCCAGAGATTCATCCAGGAATTGATTCAGGGATTCCTCTAAGAATTTCCACAGGAATTCTTACAGGAACTTATCCAGGAATTCTTCAAGGATTTTTTCCAAGGATTTTTCAAGATACTCCTACAGGAGATTTCTTTACGAATTACTTTCGAGATTCCCCCAAGAATTTCACCAGAGGTTTTCCTAGGCATTCTTCAAGAAATATATCCAGGAATTCTTTCAGAGATTTCTCCAGGAATTCTTCCAAATATTCCTGCAAGAATTACTTCAGGGACTGCTCCAGGAATTCCTCTAGGAATTTGCCAGGAGTTTTTCCAGAAGTTTCTCCTGGGATTTCATCCAGGATCTTCTCCATGGTCTCATCGTGGAAGTTCTCCAGAAAATTTGTCGAAAGATTCCAAAAGGAATTTCACCAGGAATTCCATCAAAAAATCTGTCAGCAGTTCATCCAGTTATTTCTCCAGGAAATTCTTCAGGATTCCTCCAGGAATTCCTTCAGGGATTCCTCCAGGAACTCCATCAGGGATTCCTCCAGTAATTCCCACAGGAATACATCCATGAATTACTCCAGGCATTCCTTCAGGATTTTATCCAGAAATTTCTCCAGGAGTTGATCCTGGACATGCTTCAGAAAATATGTCGGCAATACCTCCAGGATTTTTTCAGGAAATCCTCTAGAAATTTCTTTATAAGTTTTTCCAGGAAATTCTTCAGGAATACCTTCCAAAAATTTTAAGGGATTTCTCCACAGGAATTGCTTCAGGACCTTCCCCACGATGAATTTCTCCAGGGACTTCTCAAGGGACTTCGCCAGAGACTTCCTTCAGAGGTTGCTCTAGAAATTGCCTCAGGGATTCTTCCAGGGCTTTTTCCACAAATTTCTCCAAGAATTGCCCCAGGGATTTCTGCAAAAAAATTTCCGAGGATTTCTCCAGGAATTCTTCCAGAAATTCCACTAAAGGATTTTATCCGGGAGTTTCTCAAGGAACTCCTCCAGGAATTACCCCAAAAATATTTATCGTCAGAAATTCCTCCAGGAATTGCTCCTGGGCATCCTTCAGAAATTATGTCAGCCATTTCTCCAGGAAATTCTACATGAAATTCCTTAGGAATTCCTCCAGAGATTCCTCCAGGAATTACTTAAGAGATTTCTTCACTAAGTTCTCCAGGGATTTCTCCAAGAATTCCACCAAGATTTTCCCTAGGCATTCCTCAAGAGATTTCTTCAGATTTTTTCAATAGAATTTCTCCAGGAATTTCTGCAGGAAATCCTCCAAAGAATCCTCATGAAATTTATCTAGGATTTATTCTAAGAATTCCTTAAAAGATTTCTTCAGAAATTTCTCTAGGGATTCCTCCCAAAATTCATCCAGGAATTCCTTCAGGTATACTTTCAGAAAGTCCTCCAGGGATCCCTACGGGAATTTCTCCCGGAATTACTTCGTGGAGCCTCGTAGCCGTGCGGTTAGGATCACCAAGCTTATAATCGCACCATGCTATGGGGTGAGAGTTCGATTCTAGCTTCGGGCGTTGAAACTTTTCGTGAGAATAGTTTCTTCCCCGTTTCCACTGGTGCATGCTCCGTTGTCCGTTGTCTAATGTTAAGTTTAAAACAGTTTGTACAGCCGAAAGCTGAAGACGTTGTCCGTGTCTTTTTTTAATTCTTCCAGGGATTGTACCGGGTTTCCTCCAGGCATTCCTGTAAGAATTCTTCCAGAGATTCATCCAGATATTTCTTCAGGAATTTATCCAAGAAGTCCCTTCCAGGGATTGGTCCATGAATTCTTTTAAGCTTCTCTTTAAAAATCATTCAAGAGTTCCTTCAGGAATTTCAGAAATCCCAAGGATGTGCCCAAGAATTTCTTCAGGATTACGTAATGATTTTTTTTTTTTTAATTACTTCAAGAATTTCTGGATAAATACCTCCAGCGAATGGTGTTAGAAGATAATTTAAAAAGGATGCAAACAGGAACCAATAAATTATCCAGAGATTCTTTCCGGAGTCCCTCCAGCAGTCTCTTCAGAAGTTTACTCGGAGATTCCATTAGGAATTCTTACAATAAGTGAGAAGTCTTCCATTTAAAAAAAAATCGGTCGGGTTTTCATTATGTTCTACTGAAAAAAAAATGTTGAAAGGAAACATCAAAAAAATCTAGGTTAGTCCACAAAAGAGTTCGTAATTTTCAAAAGAGATCAGCTATAAGTTCTTACGAATGATTTGTAGATATTACCACACAAAAAATCTGTGTCCCAGAGAAAAAATAATGCACGAGTAAATAAAAATCCTAAATCTTCTAAATATTGGCCACCACTTCCAGCACCACGTTGAATTGTGTAAAACAGGTGAACTTTTTTCCATGTATTGTACAAAATACAACAGTGTGACTGCTGAAGAGTCAAATTATATTCAATTTCGTCGTATTTCGTTTAGTTATAAAAGCTAGCAGGTACAAATTAGCTGTGGGGGCTTGCCTCCCCCTGACCGAAAAGCTGGATACGCCTTTGGTTTTAAGGCTTTCCAAGGCGTTTAAGAAGGTTTTAGAGGAGTTTTAGAAGGCTACATAGACACTCAGATGAGTTCCGTGGGGGTCTTACGGGGAGATTTCAGAAGTGTTTCAATAAAGCATTTATGAGGGTATCAGATGGTTTCAGAGGAGTTTCAGGGGGCTTTATAGGCTCTCAGGTCAGTTCCATGGGAGTTTTGGGAAAATTTTAGAAGCGTTTCAAATCGTTTCAGAAGGTTTCAGATGTGCTCTTAGGTTAGTTTCGTTGGTTCAGAAGCGGTTTAGGGCATTTTCAAGGCATTTTATGACGTCCATGAATGTATATGCAGGTCAGACACATTAGAGTTTCGGAGGATTTAAGAGCGCTTCAAGGTGTGTCAATGCGTTATAAAGCGTATCAGAGCATTTAGAGTGGTTTTGGGGGCTACACAGGTTCACAGGCTCAGGTTTCAATGCGTTTCGAAAGGCGTTTCATGGCATTTCAGAAGGTACAGTGCGAATATTCTCTGCCCGCGTAAAAGTGGTCAAGAAGCATGTCGACCCTGAGGAGTTGTTTCAGGGAGTCTCATGAAGGCTCCTCTCTGAGCCAGTCGGCACTTACAAGTGAAAGAATGGGTTTCCCATGGGCGAAACTACGGATTTCTGCCAGGGGGTGCACTATAAACAAATATGCATTAGTTCATTCAATCATCATTCATCGCCCCATATCACACAGCAATGTATTCAAATTCTAGGGGGTGCCTGGCACCCCCAGTAGTTTCGCCTATGGGGTTTCCTTTAAAATAATAAGGTCAGTAGTACACAGGGTCAAATATTTGACAAGGAAAGAACTCAAGAAAAAATATCAGTTTGACACTAATGAAAATTCGATCGAGTCAAACAAGATGTTTGAGCATTGATTTCTTTTTGGACAAATATTTGACCCTGTGTATTAACAGCTTAGATTACTCGTTTTCGACGTTTTGTTCCCAAACCTCCGTTGATAAAGCTAATGATAACAATTTAACAAATATATTGATGCATCATAAAGGAAATTAAATTCTTGACGATTTTCATAATGACATTTCTAGAATATGTAGTTCTTTGTGGAATCCCTCAAACGGCATCTGGAGAAATCACAAAATCAAAATTAAACACAGTTTCGTGTTCAAAAACAATCGGAGTTAATTTCCATACGCCGCACCGCCGGTGAAAAGTGCTTCAGCACGCACGTCTATGTGGGGAAATTTCGTCTCGAGTTTTTTTTTTCAGGCTCATTGCACGTGGTTGTGGTTTATTTGCACCATTATACCACAGAGAACAGACATCCAGGCTAGAACAAATTTCATTCGGAAGGTTGTGTAAGGATTTGAATCTTTACTTGAGTAAGGTTGCAAACCAATACACGATGACAACACTAACGCCACCAAACACCATATTGCCACAGTCAGTGGTGAATTGAAACATTTCAAGTGGTGAATTAAATTAGTATGGGAAATTAACCGATTGCAGCGCCACGCTATTGCCACTTGTGTTGCCGATTTCAAATGGCCGTTAAATTCCTTACACAGTTTCGGAACTGGACTTGGATGTCTGTTCTCTGTGAATTATACATTTTCACAGAGTTTCCCGCGCCACCGCCAGCAGCGCCGCCACCAAGTGTGGCAAATTTCCAAACTATGGTATGTCTCACAACTTGTGTGCAAGATTTTCTAACCACATTTTGGCGCTACGCTAATAAATTTCTCTCAAGAATGGGTTACGTGTGCGTAGACGCCGGTAGCCCAATAAAAAACAAAGGCAAATGTCACTTTCTGGCATAATACAAGTCTTGTGGAATCTGCCTCTGGATTTCTATTGTTCGATTAATGAAAGTGTCTCACTAAATGGGTTGTGAGCTGATAATGCAACAATTGGGTTGTTTAGTGAATTAAATAATGCCATTTTCTTTAGCCAAATCGAAAGAGCTCATTTTTCTGAGTATAAGATGATTTAATTGCGTTCCAATTCCTTTGTTTTGATGGTCAAATAAACAAAACAGTTTTAATTTCCGTGGATAGAATGACAGTTCAATCGATAAAGTGACAGTTCGCCCCGAACAAAAAATTTTCCCCATACAAACTTTAAATGCATTTTAAAAATAGTTCCCGGGCACCAAAAGTGATGAAATGTTGGATTTCGACTAATTTTTGTACGGAGATTCCGATTATGCAATAATCTGGATATCCCTAAAGAACCCAATTAAACGTTGACAGTAGCAGCATTTTTCACGGATGGATCAACCACAGAGAACAGACATCCAAGTCCAGTTCCGAAACTGTGTAAGGAATTTAACGGCCATTTGAAATTGGCAACACAAGTGGCAATAGCGTGGCGCTGCAATCGGTTAATTTCCCATACTAATTTAATTCACCACTTGAAATGTTTCAATTCACCACTGACTGTGGCAATATGGTGTTTGGTGGCGTTAGTGTTGTCATCGTGTATTGGTTTGCAACCTTACTCAAGTAAAGATTCAAATCCTTACACAACCTTCCGAATGAAATTTGTTCTAGCCTGGATGTCTGTTCTCTGTGGATCAACATTGTGGCACCTCTGAAACCGCTTGCACCTTGCATTGGATGATTGGATGTAACCCTGGCCGCCAAGCGTTTGCTTAGAATTTGACAGCTCTGTACTGAACGTAAACAAAAATTTGAATCTCGTACTCGTAGAAAACCCGCAAGCAGTTTTTTATTCTAATTCTATTTTAGTTGATAATTTCAAGTATTTTTAACACTCCGAAGTAGAGTTTGTTGTAAAAATGGCTAGTGCAAATTCGCCATCTGCTGTTTTAACAGATACTAGAGCTTTATCTCAACGGATGCGCTCAGCTTACGACGGTAAGTATTTACTTGACTTGGCATGGATTAGCAACGATTCTTGATTCCCGTCCGTTTCAGTTTCCCGAAGCACTGCGACGATCGGTGATGTTGCCGTGTCGCTGGAAGCTCTCCGGACAAACCTATCGTCCCTGATCGAGCAAGCCAAAATCCGCATTCACAAGGCGAGCGTGAACCAAACGGCGCCCCTAACGGAAAAGCAAGCCAAGTTGCTGAACGATGCCATCTATTCGGCTAGTTCGATCCTGCGGAAGCAGGAACAGCTGACCAGCGCACAGAATCGGAAGCAAAGTGATACGGCCCAGCTTAGCGGGGAGGACTTCCAGGAGCAGATGGCCAACTTGAACAAACAGCTGAATGCCGTTTCGATCGAAATGGCAAAGCTCAAACGGGCTAATGATAACATCATGAACATCTACTCGAACTACATGCTGGAGAATGAGGAGGAATGTGATTCGGATGAGGAGGAAGAGGACACCGACAGCAATGAGGAGAATAACACTATGTATAAGCGCGATTAAGTTTAGGTAAGTTAAATTATGTTTTGTATGCATCAATGTATGTGAAGACTGATTATTGAAAACAAGAATTTGATCATATTTCATTTTATATTACAATCCTTGGAAGTTATAACGTTTTACTAAATCGCTTCTGATGCAGTAGAGCTTAGAGTAACGTATTCGGGTTCGCTTGACGATGTAGTCATGGTCGCTTGACCATGACAGGGTGTCTACTACCTGGAAAACCTGGAATTATCAGGGAATTTTGTTCAATCTGAAAAAAAACCTGGGTTATTTTTAAATCAAAAGCAGTTTTTTCGCTGAAATCACAATCAATGGTATTGGAAATTTATCACTGTACTCAGCAGCATCTGGATAGCAATGAAATATTTTTTATTGACGGTTCTTGGATTTCTATAGACACAACTGCTTTTGAATAATTGATGATTGCTGATGATTGAATAACGGTTCTTTGAGCCTATGCCACGCTAACCCTCTGTTACCCAGATTGGTGTCAAAGCGACCCAGATTGAGCAAAACTGCAGTTACTCTAAACTGAGTGAAGGCACCTTTACTCAAATCTGGGTTACTGATGTTGATGGCAAAATCTGGGTAACCGGTACCCAGCACCTCCGGGGCTTTGATTTAGTTAATTTATTTCTAATTTAGATTTTGAACAAAAAGCTCCCAATTTCCATGTGATGGTCACTTACCTGATACAGGAAAACAGTTCCCCGGAAGAATTTTATTGTTTTCCCCTCATTTATCCGCATAATTTTCGTGGAAACATCCATAATTTCCAGCGTTCTCCTTACCGCTGCCATATTCTCAAGCCGGAAAATGACAAAGTGGCGATTACCCAAATCTTTACCCAGATTCAAGAGATCTGGTTTTTCGGGTTACCCGGATTTTGACAACTGCTAACAAGATGAAAATCCGGGTAGAATCGACCCCGGCGATGGCTAGTTTCAGGTTAGCGTGTGTATATAAAAAACTTGTGCGGCTAGTCCATTTCTGCAAGGATATCACGGAAAAACTGCTATTTTTCGAATATTTAAGGTAAATGTCACGGACTACCTTGAAAAAAATGCCAATGATATTCACGGTGAATATCATTTGGCATTTTTCAAATGTAGTTCGTGACATTTACCTTGAATATTTGAAAAATTGCGGTTTTTCCGTGACTTTCTTGCTGAACTGGTCTAGCCGCACAAGTTTTTCATATACCTACCATATTCTCAGGTTCAGCTTCTAAATTGAGCTGTAGGTGATTGAATTTAGATATGACGAAATTAAATTTTCAGCACTGGTTTTATTAATTAATAAAACATGGCTCAAGTTTTGATTAATAAAAAAAAATGATTAATTGCGTTGATCAATTCGAAGAAATCCCATCTTACTATTTATTGACTACTACTCTAATTGCCTTCCAAGCACAGTTAGTTTTTATTTCGAAATATCTAAGAGCATAGCACCATTATTCTTGTTTGAAGCAGACTGACTAACTTGACCGTTGCAGCTGCTCTTGTAAAAAAAAGAGGATAGCTCCAAATAGGCCCAACAAATAGTTGATTTCTGATGCCGCTCCAATGTGCTTGATCTGCGTTACAGTGGTGAAATCGGCACCAACATTTCAAAAGGGCGTAACTGCATTTTGAAACAAACCACTCTTTCACATGCCGGAATATCACCCGGAAAACTCATGCCAGGCAGCCTAATTCCAGATGTATGGTTAATGCACGTTAATGATTCTGTGATTCTTTGGTCGTCGAGCCACATCCGGATATTATCATCAGATAATATAAATAGATGCTGAAATTAATGAAAATACGATAATTTGCATTTGATATATCGAGAAGCATCTTACCTAACTCAACCGTTTCTGCAATGTTCAGTTCCACTCCAAAGGTGCAAAATCTCCGGAACTTTACGTATGTCGAGTATTGTTCCAAGCGCGCGAACCACGTTCGAGAATTTTTCGATCACACTAGAAGTGGTTACCGATGATTCTTTTTTCTAATCAGGAATTCAGGAATCCCTGAATGTCTGTAAGAATCCTTGGGGGAATTCCAGGAGGTATTCCTGAAAGGAATCCCTGAAGCAATTTCTGGAGCAATTTCTGAAAGAATATGTAGAGAAAATTCTAGAGTAATCTCTAGAGGCATTCATGAAGGAATCCCTGCAGGAATTCCAGGAGGAATCTCTGGAGGTATTCTCAAAGGCATCCCTGCAGAAATTCTCAGAGAAAACCCAGGAAGAATCCCTGGAGCAATCCCAGGAAGGATTCCGGAAGAAATCCCTGGAGGAATTCCGGAGGATCTCCCAGAAGGAGTTTCTGAAGAAATTCCATCAAGTACTGAAGAAATCGCAGAAAGAATTCTTGAAAAAATCCTGAAGGAAGAGTTCATGGGGGAATCCCTGTAGCAGTTCCCGGAAGCAATCTCAAGAGGAATTCCAAAGGGAATCCCTAAACATCTGGAAGTCCTGGAATTAATTCCGGGAGCAGTCTTTGAAAGAATTCCAGGAAGAAATCCTTAAAAAAACAAGAAGACTTCCTGGAGGAATCTTTGGGGGAATTTTCAAAATAATACCTGGAGTTAGGCCGATGCAAATATTTAATTTGTTTTATGTCACCCCCCCCTTCAAAAATCCCAAAATATTGAAGGGGCGAAAAAAAAAACATGGCGTCTCATGACTCAATTTTCAATAGAATTTTTTTTTAAAAGCAACTATTTTTCAATAGTTGAAAAATACTTTTTCAATAGTTGGTAAAAATTTTAATTTTTCAATAGTTTTTTTTTGTTTGTTCTTTATTTATTTTTGTCCCCTCCCTCGTACCCAATGAGAGGTCTCGGACATAAAAGAAAAATAATATTTGCATCGGCCTTATTTGTGAAACAATAATAGAAGGAATTCTGATGATGATGATGAGTTCCTGAAGAAACCCCATGAGGAATCTCGGAAGCAATCTCATGAGGAATTTCTTAGGAAATCCTAGGACTGCTTTCTTAACGAATTCCTGGAAGAATTTCTGTAGGGAAACCTGGAAAAAATCTGGAAGAATTGATGACTGCAGTAATTTCTGGATGAATTATTTAAGAAATTCTGTCATCACAAAACAAAATTTTGTCATCACAAAACACCACTACTGTTGTGCTCGATGATTGTTAGAAATAAGAATCGAAAAAGACGTACTGAAATAGGAGTGCTACAGGGCATAACTTTAAGAAATTCCTGGATTCATTTTGAATAATATCAGTTTGATTTTTTTCTTTGAAAGAATTCCTGGAAGAAATTTCTGCAGAAACACTTCGAATAATACTAAATGGAATTATCAAAGCAAACTCTGGCAGAATTTTCAAAGGAATGAACGGATAAATCCCTGAAAAAAACTTCGAAAGAATACCTGCAGAAATATCTGAAGGAATCGTCGAATTAAAGCATTGCAAGAACCACTGCAGAAAGCTCTAAACTGTCTATGATTGCATAACTGTCCCATATGAATAGGAAACCCAGCAAATATGGGACTGATATGCGATCATAAGCAGTAAACATATCCCAAGAAAATTCCCAGAGTAATGGTGAACTCCCTAGAGGAATTCTTGAAGGAATTGCTGGAGGAATCCATTTTGGAATCCTTGAAGAAAGATATGGAAAAAATCCTTGAGAAATTTGTCGATGCATCTTTGCAGAAGTATCTGTTTAAAATCTGAAGGTTTAGGAGGCGAACCAGCTCTCAAGCGGAAAACCTCTTAAATAAAAATTAAAAAAAATCTGAAGGAATTGTGGGAGGAATTCCTTCCTGAATCATTGCTTGGAACAAGCCCTGCAACAATCACTATCGAAGCCCCGCTAGATGTCTGTAGGAATTCATGAAAGGAAAATTCCTGGAGAAGTCCCTTGAGGAATTCCTGAAGGAATACCTGGAGGAACCCATAAAGAAATCCCAGGTTTTGTGAAGCGGAGCTGGTGTGATGGTTAAACCACGTGACTAAAGTTTACTCTGAGAATATACCAAGTTGAATATATATATATATATATATATATATATATATATATATATATATATATATATATATATATATATATATATATATATATATATATATATATATATATATATATATATATATATATATAGATATATAGATATATATAGATATATATATATATATATATATATATATATATATATATATATATATATATATATATATATATATTGTTAAGCAAATAAAATACGGGAGGTTACGGCTGAGGGTTACGTTCGTTCCAGAAACTTGCCGTAGTAATTGAAACTCTCTTAGACCAAGCCCACTCGTGGGCTTAACACTACACACGCAACAGCACGTCGTTAACGATTTTTAATTTCGTTGTCCACCCATTTTCGCACCGGTCGTTCATTTCCATGTGAGTAAAATAATGATCGGTCGCCTTTCCGCACCGGTGGTCTCTATTCTATCCGTACCATCGGTTTTTTGCACTTCCGTAAATCATCGCAATATTTTGTTTATTTCTATGGTGTTATTGCAAATCTTTTTCAGTATAATAATCTGTGCTCATATTTTGAAAGAAGGGGTTTTGGATAAGACTGAAAATTGTTAGTAAAAATTGAACTCAAATAAATAATTCCCTTGGAGATTTGTACCAGTTTTGGTGCGTTTCAAGATATCATTCTCTCAATAATGTATGATTGTATATAATCCCGGAATTCAAGCAATCTTTTTTAAATTATATGTTTGTTGCTTACTGTATGACTAGTTGGTTGAATTTTTATCTAAAATAATATCCATCTCTTCGATATCCATGTTGCCTTTCTCGCAAGAAATTTATCTGAATTTGAGATTTTGAGCATCTTTTTTAATAATTAGGTTTATTGAATAATTACATCCCTTGCATTTCCAACACATTTATTACGTAGTTGTCTCCTTTACAACTTCGCGTAGGTCAAAATTCTTGAATCCTGGTCATAGTAGAAGCTGTCTTCTAACAGTCTGCGATAAGTTTGCGCAACCTTTTTTCATAAACGTGTATTTTAACATTAGCATGTAACATGTAACAGTATTTCCCCGAGTTTTATATTTTTAAAACAAGTACTGGGGTATCAGTTATCAATTGCAATTAAAAGATTAGATAATCTGAAACATTTTGGATAACTTTTTGTTTTTCATATAACCGAAAATCAGATTTTCATTTTGGGGTAACTTTGATAATGCCCTAAAACACATAAAATCTCAAAAAATAATCACAGATTGAAATCTTAGGAGTATGAACATGATGAGAGAAGGCTTGTGGAATATATTAGATAGAATTAACATGCTATTCATGGTTAGTTCTCTTTTATTGGGTAGTTTTTTAATGTCTTATTAACAAATTTTGAACAACACACATTTATCTACATGAAATTACAAGGGCATTGCATACCTTAATGCGTTTATCAATGTATGGAGATTAATATCCCAATTTACAGAATTGCTTCCATTTCGTAAAAACACACTTCGTTAAGAGATTCAAGGCCAGATTTGGAATCTACTATGATGAATCTGTCGAGAATAAGAGTCCATTCATTGAAAAAATAGCTGTAAAGAAGTCGTATAGCAGATTGTTTGAAGGGGTTGATAAATGACAAAAAAATCAACAATTTTTATTTTTTTTCCCAAAACGTTGTATATAAACTAGATTTTAATGAAAAAACGTCTAAGATGAACTATCATATGTATAGAATTGATTAACGTTTACCTTTTTCTTAACTGGTCGAAGGAATCATAGTTATAAGATAAATTACACAATGCCTGCCGCACTATCAAAGTTACCCGCATTATCAAAGATACCCCGTTTTACGGTACTGGTGTATGAATATTTTGTTGGAAGCAGATTCTATGCGCTTGAAGTAGACTGCGTATTTGTGAAAGTACATAATGAGCCCACTCTCTTTTTTGGCACTTCATACAACATTTGTTGTATTTTAAAATCCAACACTTGCTTTTTATATAACGAGGAACCTACAATATCCTGCACACCGCCCATTTTAATTGATGAAACTTGGCAGCTCGACTTCAGTTTTTTAGATTTTTATCGGTATGATTAAAGTTTGTTTTTACAAAAAAAAATAACTGTAGTGTTTTTATGATATCTGAATTGAGTTAGGTACAGTCAAAGCATCTTTGAAAAATCATAACTACTCAAATCTAATCTTATACATACGCAGCCAGTACGCGGAATCACCCTGGAAAGCAATCGTGTTACTTTTCTTGTCAATATTGATGCTTGCAGCATATCAGGACACATACATCAAAGCGGCCAGGTCTATTGCGTTGTATTTACGCGCAAAGTGTTCTTCGAAATACTTGGAGTACAGAATATTTTCTTTCGGCAAGGTACTTCTCGAATTTACAGGGGAGGAAGGATGCGTATACCAAACGATCCAGATTACATGTTGATGAATATGTTTTAAATATATAAGAATGTATATAATAGAGCTATGAATAAAAAATGTGTATTATTGGAAAAATCTCCCCTATTGTTGGGTTGTTTTTTATAGATCTAAATAATGTCGAACCTCTTATTCTGTATGATCGGTGTTATTCACATGGGGTTGTCGCAGATTTTTTTTCTGCTTTCCCCTATTGTTTCTACAAGGGTGAAGTTACTCATTTCGCACACTTTCTTCCTAATGTCTCGTTTATTTAACTTATATTTTCAAATTTATATTTAATAAACCACCCACTGACGACCACTTTTAAAAAAAAAAGGAATCAAACCAAAACTCCTTTGCCTTTTTCGAAATATACACGACAAAACGAAACGCGAGGCACAGCTCTTTCAAAACGGGGGATCTCAGCCCGGAAAGTGGAGAAAGAAAATCTTGTGGTCACTTATTACCGTCAAATGGTATCTTTTCGGGTTAGAAAATACACACATCTTCATACCGGAATCTGCGACGGATGACGATAATTTTGGAACTTGTCGGAACGAACTTCGCGAGTTATTTATTTGGACATTTTTCTAAATGTGCGAAACCAAACTTTACTTGCAGCGTAGAAACCCAGGCTCAAGCATGTACGTGTTAAAAAAGCAAAACTCACTGAATCACTATACATTTCAAATATAAGTTTCGAAACGATCGGCCGAATCAAAAACTAAAAGTGCGATTATGAACAATCGTAACTATTTTAAGAGAAAATCAATACATTTTCGATATGCATGATCCTAAAATTGGCGAAGAAGGGAAAACTTTATTCAAAACATACTTAAGCAAAGCTTGTCAATTTAAACCTATTATTTTTCTGCGTTTGTATTGTCACTCTATCACAATTGTATGCCAGACAATTTGTTGTGTTATTCGTGTAACGATCTATTATATTATTTGGTTGAAAATTTCAAAGCAAGTAAAAATAAAAATTTTGAATATTTGATGCAAACTAAAATAAATTTCTACCTATACAAAACAAGAAAATCATTCTCTAGAAACTATATACCGGGCAATAAATCCATACTCATGTTCTTTCGTCTCCTCTTTACGCTACCGAGAGAGCTAAACGCGAGAGAGCGCACGAGCCTACGGATAGAGACCGTACTTTGCGTGTCTCTATATTCTAAGCCCTGCTACGAACCGTACGTAAACTTTTCGCTTTCGAGTCCTACTTAGCAGCGACCGGTGCGGTTCGTTTCTTTGTTCGGGGCTCTACTTACCGTTAAAACGCTTGATTGAGCCCATGAGTGGGCTTGGTCTTAGGACATACAATATCTTCGTGCCAGTCACACGATATACACATACGAACTGGTCATTGGCTGAAGAAGCTCTCAGTTAATAATTGTGAAACTACTCATAGAACACTTGAGCTGAAAAGCAGGGTTTGTTCAAGTTCGGATGTTACTTCATGAAGAAGAAAATCACCTTTAGTTTCTTCCAGACATCAGCAAAGACCGGAATTTTGATTACTTGGTTGTTTTATGTTTGATAGGGATGTTTCCATGTTGTCAGCAAAATGTGAGATCCACTACATTCACCAAAAACACTTTTTTTCATTACATTTTATTTAAACATAGTTTTATACAAAACTAACATACAATGTACAATTATCAGAAATTTCATCATTTGCAAAACTTTCGACATGCTTTTATTCGCTTTCTTAGAACAAATTTTGATATGTGTGATTAACACTGTCTCCAATCTTAAAAACTAGACGGTTTACCAAACTTCCGAAGAAATAGCTATCCAATTCTCAGCGATAATCGCCTTCCGATGTAAAAACAACGATTATAGGCTAACAGAAACGACAAACGGAATTTAGTTCAATAAATACTCATTTTGGGGGTGGAATATTCCATCTTAACAGCTAATGAGATTACTAGAGGTGATCTTACAGTTTAAACAACTATTTCAGTAGATCTTTACTGTTCGTTTTGAACGTGTTAATTGATATTTTTTGTATGTTTTCAACAGCGAACTACTAAAAATGCATATGCTTGCTCCGAATCCTGTTCAACTTGCACCTAAAATGATTGAAGCATCAATTCTATTTCCAATCAACATGCTTCTACTCTTGGTAGCACAATTTTCGAAACATTTCTATCAAAAGACCGTCGATTTTGTGTGTAAATTCCAGGAAGACCATTCATTCGTAGATATATTAGAGTAGTCACAACAGGTGACAATATCGTGACACATCTAGTGTGAAATGAGAGAATGAGTTTCATTTGATTGAATGATTCAGAATGGAATGTTGATCTAGGGGCTTGGATTGATTTCACTATGAAAATCATTGAGCTGAAGCTTACACTACGCATCACTAAGGAGCATTCAACATAACGATAGCTTTGAGAGGCCTACAATGCTTAGGGAATATCGGGGTAACACGCGCCACCGTAAGAAATGAATTGATTTTGTCATGAAACGCAAAAAAATATTCTAGTTACCGGCATACAAACATTACGTAACTCCTCTTCCAATGACTGAAAACGCGAATAACACTGCTAAAGTAAAGATATATTTTTTTGGAAAACTATTGGAAAATATGTGTTTTTTTTATTTTAGTGGGGTAAATCATATAAAACATGATTGTGAGTGCAATGATAGGAACTGAAAAATACTATCGAATAATACAAAAACATTACATGAGAACTTTTATAATCAAGGAAATATAAGGGTGGATCATTATATCTCAGTGGCGCGTATTAATCCGATACCCCCTAGTTCTCGGGAAATTTGACATAATGTCGTTTGACATAACAAAAATCACATAATTTCCTTTTCAAATTGGATGTTTTAACTTTCTAACAGAAAGCTATGATTCATTTATAAAGTGCTCCTTACGTCAAACTGTACCCAAGGTTATTACGCCGAACGCCATTTTGTCAAAAAAAAAATATGCTCCTCTCTTATCCCAAGCCGGAATCCTCCCCTAACTTAAACCGCTGCACTTTGAGTCATTCACTTTTTCGGCGAATAGTAATATTTGACTGGTAACGCCTTGGGCGTTATGATTTCGTCGTCCTGCAGCAGAACATCGTCCTCAATGCCGCTCTGTTCGGTAAACTCCAACGGCACAATCTCTACGTCGGCGCTCGTTGTGTAGAAAGCTGTTCGATGAGTCGTCGATGAAGACGGTTCCACTTGGTTTGGTTCCGTGGTGAAGACTTCTCCGGTATCTTCGGGGACATTCTTATCCGTGTTTTTCATTTCGGTCAGAGCGGTTACTTCGTCTTTCAGCAATTCTGGGTAAAGCACATCATTCACGTAGAACATCGTACCTAGGTTGTAGACGAACACTTCCGATTCCACTATCCTGGCGCTATTGACCGTGACGTTCTTGTCGAAGGTACGATGGATCTTCACCGGAGTACCACCGATCGTTTCCAGGACTTCTCCGTCCTTCAAATCGCGATCGTATAAGCGGCCTTTGATGAAATGGTTCAGCAGTAACTTCACTCCCTTTTCCGACGCGAGAACGTTGTCCGGAAGAATGTCGAAGCTGTAACGCTCGAAAGCCTCATCCGTGGGTACAAAGAAGGTGTAGTTCGAACCGGATATGAACTGGGCGATTTCTGCGGTGTTCAGGAAGCGAGTTATCTGAGTGAATCGATTGTCACGTTCCAAAGCTAAGAAGGAGTGTGACAAAAATTGGGCACCGAACCACGGGAAGGCCAGAAGAGGTGGAGTTTCCTTGTCTTTATGCATCTGTAAGTAAAATGAAATTGTTGCGAAGATACTGTATCTGAAAAAATGATCGTTCTCAGTTACCTGATGAAGTCGGGATACAACGGCTTCAGAAACAAAGAGAACCTCGGATATTACGAAGACTTCGATTCGGTTGGAAAGTGTGTAGTCGTAGATGATCGAAACGTTATTTGCGGTTGGGGTAGCTGTAAAACAGACACAAATAATGATTTGATTATACAGTTGCACAAACAGGGGTGATACCAGTTCGCCCTTCTTCTTACTCCGATCCCCAGACTTGTTTCGATTTTGTAATGCAAAATCATCCTCTATGGTTCAACAGCCAACGAGGATGGTTTTTCAGGCTTGACAAATAGAAAGCACACTGGTTTTCGGAAAACAGGTGTTGGTCTGATAGAGTCAAATAGAGAAAAGCCCTCTTCTGAGGACTCGTGCATCTGAAGTTCAGGTCGTTTGTCTGGAATAAAGACCCTTAGCGAGATCGCGATTGGATTCTGACGAGGCGTAAGGTTGTTGCTGAATACCTGTTGGTTCTATCTCAGTCTGCGTCTGCTGCGATCTTTACTTTATTCGGCAAACTTTTAGATTAAACTTCAATCTAAAAGCCCTTCAAACATATTATTTTGATAGCATGTTTCTGGACTGAGATAGAACCAACTGAGTATCACTCTTACAAGTGAATATTCTCAACACTGCTGGTATTTCCCAGTCAACCAGTACAAGAGGTTGAATAAGATGTTAAAGTGGAGGCGATATGTGTAAATTTTACATGTGCCGGAAGCATGTACGCATATGGCCTCCACTTTATCATTTTATGCAACATCTTTTATGATTACTGGTTGTTTGGGTGGTTATGCAGGTATGACTCAATTATGCGAGGACTTGAAAAAAAAATCACTTCGGATTATCGAATCATCGGAATAATCGGAATTTGTTTTGTTCGTTTTCTCTAAACTTGTTTGTATAAAGGCAATTTTTCAGCCGGGGCCCGTAGCGTAGTGGCTACACGTTCACTTCATAAGTGAATGGTCATAGGTTCGATCCCAGTCCCGGCACTTGCAATTTTTCGTCAGTTGCACTTTCCCTCTGACACCTGATCCGCTTCTGAGCATATGCTCTAACGGACCCGGAAACTTGGATATCGGCTAACGGCAACTCATAATGGACCCCCAATCGGACGGGAAATGGAACAAAGCCACTCAGCAACATCGTGCTCATCATTCTACCATGCACGCAGAACTCGATGTACATAGAGAAACGAGTAACTTTCACGCAGCGACCGAAAAGACAAAAGAATTTTCACGCAGATTTGTGTATCATCGGATCAGCACATTTTTTGTGTTGGTCCAGTCGTACACAAATATGAGTGAAAAATCCATTGTCTTTTCGCTCGCTGCGTGAAAGTTACTCGTGCGCTGTGTTGTTTCATTTTAGGGTGTGGGCAGGGTAGAAAAACGACAGCAGCGCAAAGACTACCAATTCGAATTAGAATAACAGGAATTAGAATAGAACACATTTAGGCGCTGTACAAAGTGTAAGTGCAGCCGTCAATTGGAATCGCTCTCGCAGTGTCCTAGTGGACAATAGAGCTGTAAATTAGGTTAAGTGATTGAAGGGAAAAAATGCAACTTTTCTGGTGTTGTTTGTAAAGATTACTCCAGGGATGCCATCTGGGGATACCTCCTGGATTTTTTTCTGGGGATGTGCTCCAGGAATTAATTCTAGAGATTCCTCTAGGAATTATACAGGAATGTCTTCTGATGGTTCTTCCAGAAATTTATCCAAAAAATCGTTCTAGGAATTTCTTCCTGAACTGCTTCTAATATTCCTCCAGAACTTTCATTTGGGGCTCATCCAGGAATTTCTACAGGGAATTCCTCCAAAAACTCCAACTTTAAATTATTCCAAGAATTCCTTCTGCGAATTTCTCCACGAATACGTTCTGTGGTTTCCTTCAGATTTCAATTTATGCATTTCTTCAGGGGGGTTCCCAGGAAGAGCTCCTGGAGGATACTCTCAATAAACTGCTGAAAGGTTCATAGAAAATAACTCCTGAAAGATACCCAAAAAGAACTCCTACAGAATTTCCGCAAAGAACTCTTGCGATTTTCCAAGAAATAACACTTGAATAATTCTCATAAGACGCTCCTGGGGAACATCCAGAAAGATTCACTGAAGGATTATCAGAATTAGAAAATACACTTGAGAATTTTCAGATGGGACTCGTTGAATTGATTTCTCCAGATAGATGTAAATTTCTGGGAATTTCTCCAGAAACTCCTGGGGGATTCAGACACGGTACTCCTAAAAGATTCCTAGATAAACTTCAGGAAGAATCCCATGCCGAAATTCTGTAGCATTCTAAGAAGAAACTCCAGATGATTCCTAAAAAATCCTAGAATAATCACAAAAAACTGCTTAAAGATGCTTTCTGAATTCCTACATTTCGGAAGTAACTTCTGGTGCGTTCCCATAAACCCTGAAGAATTTACTAAATCCCAGAGACAGTGGCGTTGCCAGAAATTGTCTCTGGGAGGGATTTCCAAAGGTCAATGATACCTTTTTTGATTTGACACTTACATTTTGTAAATAGTAATGAGCAATTGTTTTAACCCTGATGTCTAATTTATGATGTGCTTCATGGTGTAAATTCAAAGAGCAGAATTATCATGCGCTTAGTGCGGACAAGCCTGCCCCTCAGATGGAACATCTACGAAAGGAAATCTATTGAGTGAGTGAGTAAACCCAGAATGAATTCTTTGAAAAATGTCAATTCTTGGAGGAACTCTTAAAATAATACCTATGGCAACTTCAGGAGCAGTTGAAAATGGAACACCTGGTTAAACCCTTTGGAGCCGGATTGTTTTGCCTTCGTTGTTTTGGTGAATCCTTGGAGGAACTACCGTTGGATTTTCCGGAGAAGCTCCTGGAGAGACTTCAAGAAGAACTTTTATTTTTTTTCAATGAATGACAAATAATTTACCGTCAAGGCACCATTCACCGTGGATCTAAGAGGATTCGGGGCGAATAAGGGCTGTCATTTGACACCAGTCTTATAAACATTGTTGGTGCCGCTTTTAATTGCCTTCATTATATGTTAAAATTAAAGTAATATCCACAGAAGTAGAAAATTTTTCACAAAATTTGGTGATATAGTACAATTAGTAGAGGGTAGTAAGGTCGCCTGATTCCGTGGTAGGTCACCATTCACCGTGGTAGTAGGGACCCATTCACCGTGTACTAGAAATTGTATTCTATTTTGTTTAAAAATGATCAAAACAACCCAGCCAGATCAGGGATGGCATGCTCCTCAGTGTGAGTGCAAGAGTGTGCGGTTTTAATATGGAAATGAGCTGCGCTGTGCACATTTTTAGTGCGTCATGCCATCCCTGAGCCAGATAATTTTCTTCGTTTATATTCATTTCAAGTAATAACTTGCAATATTTTATTAGAAAAACGAATGTTCAAATTTCATTATTTTTTCTAGGTATATGGGACAATATGGGACACGGTGAATGGAGACCATTAATTTTTAGGGTACCTATTTACCGTGCCTTTTTGTTTCAATTAAAAAGTACGAGTAATCGTACTTTCTTGTTAAACTTTCTTCGGTAATGCAAAATACATAGTTTAATTGCTTCTTGGTGGAATAAAATCGTTACTACATTTAGTTTATCACTTAAATCACCTTAGCGCAGTTTTCGTTTTTTCACTATGAATGCAGTGAACGAGCAGAAACTCGCTTCATGTAAACATACTCTAGCGTCAAAATGACTTTTTTTAAGTTTCTAATGAGCGTTTTGACATGGTAACAATACATTAGTGTTGTATTGGTAAAATTGAAGGGAAATTGTCACACCATTCAATCGTTATATGGAAATAACGAAAAAATATTCGAAGACACACGGTGAATGGAGCCCCCACGGTGAATGGCGCCTTGACGGTACTAGAAATATCTAACAAATCATCTGGGCTAATTCTAGATGTCGAAGTTCGTTTCAACAATTAGTCACCCAGACTGAAAGGGGGTCTCTTTCCGTTAAATTAATTTTCGGAGCAATGAACAATCCACGGCTCTTTATTCGGAAGATTAATAAATTCCTGCATAATAATAAGGATGAGAGGAAGGAGGGTGTAATTTTAAGTTTACAATTCAGGAATTATTGGTAATTAAACATATAACTTTGTAGCATAATGTAGATATAAGTTTCTGTTTGTAACATAATTCGCATGGCGCATTTCATATAAGTAAATTTAACTTACGTTTAGTTCCCCTAGTGTAATCCGGAGGGTCTTGGGTGGTGTATATATTCCTAGTAGCTGTAAGGACATTTGTTATAATTTTAAGCTGTTACATAATTTATGCTGTCTCACCGTTTCGGTTTAGCTTTAGGAATCATAGGTTATGCACTCTGCGAACCGAAGGGTACTTGCACTGTAGTATTAGGCACTAATTTAGGAAATATCCATTAGATTAAGGCATGTATACATAAAATAGTTCATATACCTGATTTCACTTGTCCTTAGGATCAAATATAGTTTAGGATCAAAGTAGGATTTAACAAATTAACTTTATAGAATAACTTTAGATAGTAGTATTTCACTAGATATTATCTACGCAATGTGTTGTTTTTTTTGGCTTATCAATGTGCAATGTGTTGTTTTTTTTGACTACTCACGATGGTGACAGGCGGTTGCTCTGTCACTCCTAATTCAGGCCGTCAAAGCAGTGAAGGCAGGGCTGCTACAGAGGCACAAACACAATGGATGCGCACTGTTAGAACAGTTCACACTAGAGATAGATAAATTTGTGATAAAAAAACTACTTGTTTTGGTGGGACTCGATCCCACGACTCCGTATCGCTAGTCCGGCGCTTTCATCAACTAAGCCACAGCACATATTGCGATTCTGCAGAATAGAAAGGCAGACTGGATTCGAATCACCACCCACCGTCTTTCACAACTTTATATCTCTTTCGGCTTAGATCCTAGGAAGAATTTCAGAAAGAACCATGAAAAGATCCCTCCGAGGAATTCCAAAAGAACTTATTGAGGAATTATTAGATGCTACATCAGGTATCAGGTATCAGAAGGCCGGCTCCAGAGGCACGTTATCCTCCATTTGGGACATTTGTGCCATCGCCAAAATAACAGCCTATTTCATCATCTACCTGAGGGAAAAGGAAGGAAAAAGGATTTGGATGGGGATAGGGACAGGTAGGGAAATAGGAAAAATACCCTGGAAGAGGGTACTAACGCACAAGCGTACCACAATGGGTTCAAACAGCGCCCTGAAAAGGGCACTGTAATAACGCATAAAGCGAAAGAGAGCCTATAGCTCTTTACCACAGCGGGTTAAGAACAACAGAATATCCTGAAGATTCAGGTTTCTGAAGTCAGTTTCACTTAATAAGTGTTTACCGAATACTCGGAAACGCAGTTGCGCGAAAACAGGACAGTTACATATCAAATGATACGAAGTTCCATAATCGGATTCACAGCTATCACAGGCAAATGAATCAGCTTGCTGAATATTCGCCATGTGATAGCTGAGTCGGCAGTGGCCAGTCAATGCTTTGACCAACATGCTGCAATTCTGCTTAGACAGATTAGTTAGATACTTCGCCACCCGTAGAGATGGCTCAGCACTATACAATTTGGTTTGACTACATGACTCCAAACTATTCCAATATTGTCTGTGTTGAATGACAGCCCAGGTGTGAATCTGAAGCTTAATCCAACACTTCGATATCGGAATAGCTGGCTCAGGGCCAATGAAGTCATGTGATGCTCCAGAGCGAGCTAACTCATCAGCCAATTCATTTCCAGCGATGGAAGAATGACCAGGTACCCATAGAAGGTGAACAGCGTTTGCTGAATTTAGCTCCTCGATTTGAGTTCGACAAGCGATAACTATCTTCGACCTGGAGTTGGCCGAAGCAAGTGCTTTAATAGCAGCCTGGCTATCTGAACAGAAGTATATTACTTTGCCCATTACGTTCTGCTGAAGTGCTGATTGCACTCCGCACATAAGAGCAAAGATTTCGGCCTGAAAAACGGTGCAGTGTCTGCCAAGTGAATAAGACTGATACAGCCTTAGCTCACGAGAATAAACACCAGCACCTGCTCGACCTTCGAGAAGGGAGCCATCAGTGTAACATACGATGCCGTCTGAAATACTTCTTTCCAGATAAACAGATGTCCACTCTTCCCGGGAAGGGAATTTCGTGGAAAATGTCCTATATGGAAAATTACAAGCAATTGTAAGATCACTTGGAGCAAGGACAATTTTGTCCCAATTCACTAAAAGTGGAAACAACGAGGTGTGTGTTGATGTGCGGTTCACAGGAGTTTCCTCTAGTAGACCGAGTACCCGTAACCGGTAAGTGCAAGAAAGGGCTTCTTGTTTGAGATGAATGTGTAATGGGGCAACGTCAAAGAGAACTTCTAGCGCTGCCGTAGGAGTTGAAGAGAACGCTCCAGACATCGCCATTAAGCACATCCTTTGGAGATGGCCTAATTTTGATTGAACCGTTCTCACTTCACCCTTTTGCCACCACACAAGACACCCATAAGCCAATATTGGCCGAACCACAGTTGTGTAAATCCATTTGATATACTTGGGTTTTAGACCCCAAGTTGTACCAAAAGTACGCCGGCATTGCCCGAAGGCCATACAAGCTTTCTTGATTCTGAACTCAATGTGAGGTGTCCAGGAAAGCTTGGAATCAAGAATGACTCCAACGTACTTTACCTGTTCAGTCACATCGATTTCAGAATCAAAGAGACGCAAAGGTCGAACGCTATTACGGTTTCGCCTTTCCGTGAAAAGAACAATAGATGTTTTACTCGGATTAACCGAAAGGCCATATTGGCGACACCAACGCTCAACTACCTGAAGGGCGTTTTGCATCAGGTCGAAAAGGGTGCTGATGCACATACCAACTAACAATGTTAGGTAGTCGTCGGCAAAACCATAAGTAGGAAAACCGCTATTATTGAGTTGCCTCAATAGCGTATCTGCTACGAGATTCCACAAAAGCGGTGATAAGACTCCCCCTTGGGGGCATCCACAAACACTCAATTTCCTAATCCCTGCTAGACGCAATGTTGAGAAGAGATATCGGTTTTTGAGCATTTGGTGAATCCAATTGGAAATCATTGGAGATATACCATGACTCCGTGCGGCTTCCAATATGGCATCGAAAGGCACGTTGTCAAAGGCACCCTCGATATCTAAGAAAACACCCAAACAAGATTGCTTTTGAGCGAATGCTTTCTCGATATCGTAAACAACCTTGTGTAAAAGAGTCACAGTGGACTTACCAGATTGGTAGGCATGTTGGTTCACATGAAGAGGCACGTTGGCCAGATGAACATCACGGATGTGATGATCCACAATGCGTTCTAAGCATTTCAGAAGAAAAGAGGTCAAACTGATAGGTCTGAAACTCTTTGCTTCTTCATACGACGCACGACCCACTTTCGGAATAAACTTTACAGTAATATCCCTCCAGGATTTGGGAATATACCCTGTAGCAAAACTGCAAACAAGTAGTTTTTTCAAAACATGTTTGAAATAATCAAATCCCTTCTGAAGCAAAATAGGATAAATCCCATCTGCCCCAGGAGATTTGAAAGGAGCAAAGCTATTAAGAGCCCACTCAATCGATTCTATAGTTACAATACTCCGAGCCGAAGCTAAAGAATCATAACTACAAGAAAAGACATCAGGATCATCCGAAGATGTAATATCCACACATCCAGGGAAGTGTGTGCTGAATAAGCATTCCAGAACTTCCTCATCAGAGGAAGTCAGATCGCCATTTGGCAAACGAAGTTCGTTCACCCGGAAATCCTTAGATTTCGCAAGGATTTTGTTTAACCGACTGACTTCACTCAAGCTGGAAACATTTGTACAAAGGTTTCTCCAGCCGGATCGTTCAGCAGACCGGAGAGCTTTCCTGTAGGCATTGCGAGCCGACCTGAAAGCCTCTGAACCAGCCGAACGTCGTCTGTTCCAACTCTTTCTACATTGTTTCCTGAGTTTCGCCAGATCAGAGTTCCACCAAGGGTTTCCTCTTGTGATCTTCACAGACCGTAGAGGGCATGCTTCTTCAAAAGCTTCCATGATGAAGGTCGTTGTAGTATCAACGGCATCATCTAAATCACTTGGAGTGTCAATGGATGGTGAATATCCATGAAATTTGGCTGCAACCAAATCAGTATAAAGATCCCAGTTTGTTGACCGAGGATTCCTGAAACGCAATGTTTGCGAAGTAACATTTAAATGTTCAAAAAAGATATAGCGATGGTCAGATAAAGATTCTTCATCTGACACATGCCAATTGGTCAGCTCGTGACTAATTCTGCTAGAGCAAAGCGTTATATCTAACACTTCCTCTATAGCAGATACCATGAAGGTTGGGCGGTTGCCTATGTTAAGTAATGCAAGATCTGTACTACTTAAGTACTCCATCAAACTGGAGCCTCTCAAGTTAATGTCTGAGCTGCCCCAGATGATATGGTGAGCATTAGCATCACTGCCAACAATTAGCGGAAGGCCTTTTGAAGTGCAGTATGCGATGACTTGTTTGAAAGCATCCGTAGGGGATGGTTCATCATGCGGTAAATACACAGAACAATAGACGTATTTCCTGTTGAGGTTTCCAACAGATACATCAATTGTGATAGCACATACATCTCTGGTGGTTAGTTCAGAGATGAGTGTAGCAACTATTGCGTTGTTGACAAGCACACAGGCTCGAGGCATGACACGCGAGTTTGCCATTTCATGTTTACTGAAAGTGGCAAACACCGGGTTCACAAGGTTTCCTAGATAGAAATTTCCCTTACGAAAGTAAGGTTCTTGTACCAAGGCCACTTGGGCTGTACCATTTTGCATAAGTCTGCAAAGATTGATCGTTGCTGTTCTTTTATGCTGAAGATTGATCTGAGCTATCTTAACCGTAGCCACTACCCAAACTAGGTAAGATTAAACTCTTCGCAACAACAGCACAACAAAGAACAGCAACAATAAAACCAAATCGGTATCGATTGGAAAACGCCAAAGGCGAGGATACACAGAATACACTGTGTAAATCGCATAATGCGAAACCATATAGGTGAAAATTTAAACTAATTAACAACATCTTCATAATCCCGCCCTTATTTAGCCTCAAGTGAAACTAAAGAAGGGCAGCTGATTGTCTCGGAGAAACACAAGGTCCACTGCACCATTGCTCCGGTTAGCGCAGTAAGGGCTACATACTGTGGAGGGCGCCCTGGTACTCCACAGGCTCCGTTAGCGGTTAGGTTTTTATTAGACCCCCCTAGCCATTCATTCCTAGGCACGGTAAGCATAAAGCCGCATCACACCATGAATTAGGGGTCACCTGTTGGTGGATTCTTACCACCGGAACAGGCGGTCCGTAGTGTTATTCTTAGCCAATTGAGACAATCGCTACCGACACTACACAGCTATCTAGGCTGATCGAGAAAAGAAGTTAATATTGATGATCAACTTCATACGGACTCGAACAGCCGTTGTCACTCCTAATTCAGGCCGTCAAAGCAGTGAAGGCAGGGCTGCTACAGAGGCACAAACACAATGGATGCGCACTGTTAGAACAGTTCACACTAGAGATAGATAAATTTGTGATAAAAAAAACTACTTGTTTTGGTGGGACTCGATCCCACGACTCCGTATCGCTAGTCCGGCGCTTTCATCAACTAAGCCACAGCACATATTGCGATTCTGCAGAATAGAAAGGCAGACTGGATTCGAATCACCACCCACCGTCTTTCACAACTTTATATCTCTTTCGGCTTAGATCCTAGGAAGAATTTCAGAAAGAACCATGAAAAGATCCCTCCGAGGAATTCCAAAAGAACTTATTGAGGAATTATTAGATGCTACATAGAAGCATTCTATAAAATTACCTAAAGAAATCTTAGGAGTAACTTTTACAGGCATCGAAGAAGGAATTTTTGGAGAAATCTCAAAACTCATAGTGGAATCCAAAAAATATATCTCAAAATTTTGGAAGAGCTAACCGTGCAAGCATAGTCGTATCAGATAACCTAGAAAAAAAGGTACACACTGAGAAATCCTAAAAGTACTTCTGGGAAGTTCCAGCAGATTACAACATAGAAGAATCTCATGAAATTTAAAGGAATCCTAAGACTTCGTAACCACCATAAAGTCCTCGGACATTGTGGCCTCGGACGGTATGATACTGATACTGCGCCAGAGATAACAAAGCAAAGTTATGCGATCTGTAATCCTATGGGGCCCATATAGCCGAGGCGGTAAACGCACAGGTATTCAACATGACCATGCTGAGGGTGACGGGTTCGATTCCCGGTCGGTCCAGGATCTTTTCGTAACGGAAATTTCCTTGACTTCCTTGGGCATAGAGTATCTTCGTGCCTGCCACACTGTATATCGTGTCATGGTCATTGGCAGAGGAAGCTCTCAGTTAATAACTGTGGAAGTGCTCATAGAACACTAAGCTGAGAAGGCTTTGTCCCAGTGAGGACGTTACGCCAAGAAGAAGAAGAAGAAGAAGAATCCTATGAACGATGCGCGTACAACACCAAACTTCCCCGCTTCAAAGTCGTGGCTGTAGTACACGACATGGAACAGCGCGCACGACATTTAAGCGGAGGGTCAGAAAGAAGGCTAGGCACAGTGGTTGAAATCGCGAAAAACTCTAATTAATCCACCTAATGGTGACGGCGCCTTTCTCGTGCCTTCGAAAACACATTTAAACACAACTCAAGTGACATGTTGATGATTATCGCACTTTCATACGTTTAACAGAAATCCATTTCATGGCATCAGATATCATATCGTTTATCTGGCTTTTGAATTTTGAGCCTGGATTTAAGTCTGGCTGCTTAAAAAGGCTGGTCGCTATTTTTGGACTCCAAACTTGATCCCCATATCAGAACCACAAATATTGAATGGTTTTACGGCCCAAAACTCCATTGAATAGCAACCATTTTGAATTTTGTGACATCATCTTGGATATTCTGGTCGCTATTTTTTAACTCCGGTTGTCTTTCCCATACCAAATATACCCATATTGTACGGTTTTAGAGACAAAACCTCCATTTAACAGCCGCCATCTTGAATATTATGCCGCAATCTTGAATTATGAGACGCCATCTTGGATGTTTTAATTGTCATCTTTGGACCCTAGACTTCTTCCCAATACCAAATATACTCAACCCATATTGCATGGTTTCAGGTCCTAAAACTCCATTAAACAGTCGCCATCTTGAATTTGATTTGGACGACTGTTATCTTGGATATTCTGGTTGCCATTTTCGGACTCCGAACATCCTCATAACGAATATACCAATATTGCATGGTTTTAAAGCCTAAAACTCTATTGAACAGCCGCCATCTTAAATTTGGAGCCGCCATCTTGAATTGTTGGCCTACATCGTGGAATTTCTGGTCCCCAGTGTTAATTTTCGCATAAAATTCGTCAACCATGCTAAAGTTTACAAAAATCGCCGCAGTTTGATGTGTCGCATGAAGGGGCTTGGTTCAGTTTTATATACGGCCAGTTCCACCGGTGCTGGTCCGAATCACTGAAATGATTATTACTCCGGAACGCCTCGACCGATCCGAACCATTTTTAATAGCAAACAATGCGGTAAAATTCCAGATCGATTCGAGCTAGGTATAATCCGAAAAATCAGCCAATGGGAAGTGCCTTAAAAATGAGTAAACTTTTTTTGCACACAGACGTTTTTCAAAAATTCGTTCAGACAGAGTGAACCAAGAACACAATTCTTAAAAACCTGTAAAATAAATTTCTTCATGAAACGGGTATTGGTAAATTTCAATATGATGCCCAACAGCTACTAAACAAACATATTTTGATTTGGAAAGGATTACGAAGAATAAGGTAATTTCAACTATTTTTCTTAGAGACACATGGTCCACTGTGTCTGCACGCGAAATGCCATAATATGCTTCAACACGATGATCTGTTAAATGCGATATTGGCCATGATAAAATGAAATTTCACGAGCTTTCTTGATCAATAATCATCAGAAAATGCAGCAGGGAGTCATACGGTTTGGAAAAGTATTATATTTTGATGATAAACTATTTTGATTATTGGATTCTATCCAATACATATTTTTTTAATTCTCTGGTCATCAAGCATTTGGTCCACTCTGACTGCACACTATTATCGATTTTCGCAGTTTAATCAAAAGAAAATTGTGCTATAACTCCCGTTAATTGTAACATTATGCAAATCGGGTGAATGTTCCAAGTAGCTTAATCAAATGCCTTAAAAATCTAATTTTCGTCAATTTTGTAACTTGGTCCTCTCTGACTTAACACCGACCATGGCATCATAGAAACTTTTTTATAGCAGGTCTTAAGCTACTTTCAAGTCTTCCAAATTCAACATTGAAAATGCTATCTAGATTTGAAACTCAACTCAGCTTCGTGGCCGTGTGGCTAGTGTCACCAAGCATTTAGTCGCATCGTGCTGAGGGGCGTGGGTTCGATTCCCACCGCAGCTGTCAGGAAAAGTTTTCGGCTGTGCCACTGGGCGTTGCATACTAGTCCGTTGTCTAGTGTCGTGCTTCCTTCAAAGAGTGAATAGCTCACTGGAAGCATTAAACGTGTCCATGTCTCTTTTTAACAACAATTCTAGAACTTTTTATCAAAACGTTAGGCAAAAAATCTTAATTTATTCTAAACGAAAATTTCATTTGGGAATTCTAGAGAAATGCCTAGTGGGGATTTCTGTTGTATGCTCCGAGAAGCTCGTAATTCTTGGAGGAAAAAAGAAAAGCACAAGGTTAAATTTCTGGTGGAATCATTGGGCAATTCATTCAAGAATATCTGGAAAACTTACTGTTACAATATATAAAAGAAATCCTGGATTTTCTGAAAAAAAAGTCTTGACGGGAATTGTGGACAAATTACAGTTCGATTCCCAGGAGCAATTTCTTCAAAAATATCTGGATCAATCATTGGAGTATTTGTTTTTCCTATAGCGATAGTTCGATACCAAAGATTAGTTCCAAGTTATCGTTTGTAGGGTAAAATATGCTGTAGAATATATACATTTTTCTTTGTGTTTCT
This sequence comes from Aedes albopictus, assembly GCF_035046485.1. NCBI lineage: Eukaryota > Metazoa > Arthropoda > Insecta > Diptera > Culicidae > Aedes > Aedes albopictus. The sequence goes on along the minus strand of NC_085137.1, from coordinate 143,118,371 downwards.
CTAGAAATAATGGGTAGGACAATACATGGACAGTCCTACTTAGCATTTTTCGTGGGTAGGACATGTTCTACCTGTCCTACCCACTCCTCACGCCACTGCTCGCTGGTGTTGTGTACGATTTGGGTAAAAAATGACCCGAATGCCAAAGGAGGGTCAAGAGACTAACAGTGCACCTTGCTGGAACGGCTGGAACTCATGTCCGAAGTACCTGCAAGACTCATTGTTAATTTCTGAAGCAGCCAGAAACATACATTCGGAACTTTATCTGGACTTCGTTGAACTTGAAAGTGCTTTTTGTCATGCGGAGCGGAACTTTTAATTACTTGAGAATCTCAGGTAGGCTTATTTGAACCTGTGGATTGTTGACAGTATAAGGAGTCTTACTTGCTGAAGGTTGCTCGAAAGTTGTCTGCAGTTGCTCGTGAGCATAATTCTACCAACTGAACATATTCAGAAGGTTCTGATTAGTTTCAGTTGAGTTTTCTCTTGACACATACAACAAATTGACCTTCAGCTCCAGACAGGTAAATTCTCGTAGTGAATTGGGTCCGCTATATCATTCAGACCCGACTGGACCTACCCTCTTCATATGTACTTACGTTTTCCTCTAAGTACGACGTACTCTCCGCCGAGAGTTTTAAATTTCTGTTCACCGGTCACACCCCTGAGCTCGGCCATCCGCAGAGGTAGCCCCACCCGGATGAAATGGTTCCGCAGCACACTCTCGGTAAATTCCTGCACGCTGAACGGGTAGAATCCCCAGTCGATTGGATGCCACCGCTGGAAGGCCGTATCCGAAGGAATCAGCACCATGTACGAGCTGTCGTCCAACAACTGGCTCAGATTGCTGTTGGACAGGAAGTGCTGGAACACCTTGGTGCCGGACTTCATACTGGCGAGGAAATTCATCAACTGTTGACCGATGCGGTTTTCCTTGTTGGCGGCCAGTTCTTTGGTGGCGTTTTTCATCTCCAACCGTTGCGGTTCGTTGTATCTAGAAAGGGTTGAATATGAACAAAAAATCAAGATGGAAAACATTTTCACAAATTCTTTTAACCTGTTATTCTCCTGGATATTCCTCTTGTTCAGCTTATTCGTATTGAACGCCTTATTTTCGGTCAAGTTTCCTTCGATGAAAACCATCGTCAACGAATCGCTGACGTTGTGCCGGGTAGCGTACTTCGTTTCCTGATTCACCATGTACCGCAGCACGTAGCCCATCAGCATATTCACGCAGGTCAGGTTCACCCCCACCGGGTGCTGGTTCATGTTCCCGTAAACGTTGCGATGCTTCATCTCCATTAGTGCACCGGGAATGACGTGTTCCAGCAGGAATTCCCGCGCACGTGGCTCATTGCCTTCGAACGCCACCCGATCAATCTTGTCCGGAACGATCAACGTGAACGGAATATCTGCAATTGGGGGGAGGAGAAGAAGAAAGGCAATAAATGAATCAGAATATGCCAGTACAACAATATAATATCGCGATGTTATTTTCAATTCGTTATCGAATAAGGGATATTTGGCATAATACTATATTAGAAGATTTTTTATGATGAATTTATAACTATATGATCATGAAATTGCTAATAGCATTCATGCAAATTATATCTAAATTGATTTCTTCAGACTGTTTGTTAGCAATTCGACAAAACATTTGTATTTGCTTCGCAACATGGGGTAGCAATGGGCAAGAATTCTTCCTAAAATTTGTAAAATTTTGATTATGTAACGGAGAGATTTTCCAAAAACTATCAAATAAATTATGATTTTATGTGGTATTTTTTGGAAAATCATGAATTCTTTAATCAACTCTATTTTCTGTTACCAGCTGATGGGCATTCTCACAAAAGACCAATAGCTCCTGACGGGCGGTAATATAGTAAGGAAAGCACTGTTAGATGCTTCTATTGCGATAAGCGCGTTTTGCATTGGTTTAAAGTGTGTACATACACTACACCCACGCTGTCGGCGGCCATTCCAAGGTAAAACGTACAAAGAATTTGCATATCTGTTTCAAAGTCGGTCGGTCGGTGCCACGAAAGCGGAAGGAACATGATGCGGTCTGGTCGGTTGGCTGCACGCTAAGTCGAATGACGGACTGAGTGCATCATCGCATCGCCGCTGGTCGGGAGGATATAAATCGTGCTAAAGCTCGTGCGATAAGGAAGCTCTAATAAGGGGGTTTCCTGCAAGCAACAAACGGCTGGGACTTCGTGAGACGGGTGGTTCTACAAAAGGGCGAGCCTTTATACATATAGGCATTGCTAACCGGTTCAGTACAGTTCGTAAGCGTTGAGATGATTTGAGATTACGTGATATACGTTGGCTGTAACTGAATCGGTTTGAGTTCATAAATTACAAGTTTTCAGAAAGTTTCAAGATCAATGTATATTTTTTTCGGAAGAAGAATGTTTCTGCTTGTGTCGCGAAAAGTCCATCCAGAAATCCATAATTTATTTACGGCTCCATTCTAAATATTTGATTGCAGCTCAATCATTTTAATGTACCATAAATAGGGGTCAAATTGATTTGATCAGACGAGATTCCGTTAGATAAAGCATACTTCAAATAGTTTCCATACAGGTATCGTGCTTAGCTGGTAGTGCAGACTGGGCACGGTTGTCATTCTGACTTCATCTAGATTGAGGAAGTACGTCCCGAGCGTCTATTCATCATAGAGGTGTGGCTCAAACAGCGTGGATAGGAGCCTTATGCCAACAACCTACTATTCTTTAAACCCAAAAAATCGAAAATGAAAGATTACGAACTGGTAGGAACGTTCAGCGCGAAACAACGGACAAGAATTGGAACTTGGAATGTATAAGTCTAGCCCAACAGGATAAACTTGTACAGCTAGCCAATGAGGCATGCTGTATGAAGTTTGAGATCCTATGACTGAGTGAACTTTGGAGAACACATATTGGCGTCGGGTAAAATTCTGCTATACTCTGGCCTACGAGGTGAACACGCTCCTCGCCACCGTGGAGTTGATTTCCTGCTCAGCTCTCATGCTCATGCAGCGCTCATGAAGTGGGAACCTATTAAGGAGAGGATAATTGTAGCCAGATTCAGAACACGGGTTCGAAATCTTACCATGATCCAATTTTACGCGCCAACCGATGCTGTTGATTTGCAAGATAAAGAGAACTTCTATACAGTCAACTGAATGTTGTCGTGGACAAGATTCCGAAAGGTGATATCAAGATCCTCATGGGCGACTATAACGCGAAGGTTAGTTTCGACAACTCTAAATGAACACGTCATGGTTTCAGAAAAAAATAAGCGAGAACGGAGAGCTGTTTGCAGAGCCTTGTGGCACTAATGGTATGGTGATTGAGGGATCGCTCTGTCCTTATCGACCAGTGCACCAAGTGACATGGGTTTCCCGTGATGGCGTCACGGAAAAATAAATTGACCTCATCTGCATCTGATGTGCGCAACAGACGTAGCGCCGACATTGCGTTCGATCATCATCTCCTAATCGGCAAGATCCGGCTGCGCATTGCTCGGATCAGGCCTGCTAAATATCAGTGTCAGTGCCTGTTTTTAGCCGAAAATGAATGACTGCGGCGGTCGTTTTCATTTCCTCGATGTGAGAACTGACAGAGTCCGAGAGCTCAATTCGTGAGCAATGTCAATTCCCAATCATCCACACACTACTCATGCTGACAGGCCATTCGTCTCAAGTGGTGGCTTGTGAGAGTGAATGATGATATGATGATGATATTGTTCTACCATCTATTGTAGCAAGGCAGCTGCCTATAGCACTGGAATAATCTGAAAAGCGATTTGATCAAGCTTGTGCTGTTGTTAGTGGTCAGTCATTCTCCTGTATGAAGGGCCAAAAAGGGTTGTGCGGACCCGCAAGCAGAGACACTTGCGCGAAACCCGCTTCAGGGGAAAAGAATCTCCTTCCAGAAGAAAGTTCTCACGAACAACTGCAAAATCAAGCCCTCGATTGACAGAATACTCCCAATAGATGGGGTCGAAGAGCCCGCCCTCAATCCACGAAATGTTGTTAGGAGGAGGCAGTTCCAAGCTCCTGTCCAAATCGTTTCAATCGGATGCCCTGATGGTCCCTCCCTTTCCCAATATATGATGAGATATGTCTATGTAATGCATGTCAGTGTGTGTTGTGTATGTTTTGTTATACATTTGTTTAAAAAAATAATCATAATCATGATTAATAAGCATTTATAAAATATGAAAAAAAAATACCTGATTACTCCTGAAATAAAATGTGGATTAGCAACAAAACATAAAAAAAAACATCCAATCCCGATCCTGGAATGTCTGCTCATCACTGATCGACCACTTTAGGCATGAAAACATTAACAAGATCGAAATTTGATGTGGTGGTAGATCTTACGCCGCAACGCACCATTCTAAGGTGATCTACCCACGTTACGGGGCCGGTGGCTTGTGAGAGTGAATGCCCTATACGCTACCACGGGTGAAAACACTCAACTACAGAATATTGAATGGAAATTTAGCCCTGTCAACTCTCGCTTTCAACACGCTACATGCGAGTGTGAGTACTTATTTCATTTCGCTCCCGTGTTGCTGATTTATTTATTTATTTATTTATTTATTTATTAAAATTACATTCATCGGATTTTATATCCTAGTGAACATTACTAATTAAAACATTTATAAAAATTAAAACTAATATTCATTGTAAATTTAGAGCAAGAACCTTGTCCCTAAAGCTGGCTAACGACATGTTAAAATTAAAAAGCTGCTGCACTTTATTGAATTCGTTAATCATCGCAGGAAACGGCGCGTAACTTCCATAGTTAGTTCTATGCAGACTGGGGCGCAGGAGAGTGTGATTACGAAGAGCCCTTGGAGGAGCATAAACAGGAAGTAAGGAAAGAAGCGTACAAGAATCAATGTCTCCTTTCAAAAGCTTGGCAACAAAAATTGCTTGGTTCACGTGACGTCGGTGCTCTAATGTATCCAGGTTGAGTAACCGGCAACGATCTCGGTAGGGCGGTAAATCGACTGGGTCCCTCCATGGTAGGTTAGCGAGGGCATGTCGAAGAAAACGTTTTTGGATGCCTTCGATACGTTGAATCCATGTAGACTGATACGGAGTCCATACAACATCAGCAGTTTCGACTACCGATCGTACAAGTGAGCAAAATAGAGATTTCAAACAATAGGGATCCTTGAATTCACGAGAAATTTTGAAAATAAAACCAAGCTGGCGGTTGGCCTTATCAATGACAAAGCTCCTTTGCTGATTAAATGTGAGATTACTGTCCAACAAGACCCCCAGATCTCTTACAACTGATGATCTTTCAAGTGGAATGTCATTTATCTTATAGTTAAATATCACAGGGTTCAACTTCCTATGGAACGAGATCACTGAACATTTACAAATGCTCAGCGACATATGATTGCGTGAACACCAAGCAGCAAATTCATTCAGTAAAGTTTGCAGCAATAGGCAGTCGTTTTTACTCCGAATGACGACGTAGATTTTAAGGTCATCAGCAAACAGTAGTCTGCAGCCATGAGGAAGAATATTCGTGACGTCATTGAAGAAAATGGAGAACAATAATGACCCTAGATTGCTTCCTTGGGGAACTCCTGATGTGCATGAGAATTCCCGCGAACAGCAAGATCCAATTCTTACTCGAAGTTTACGCCCAACCAGGTAGCTTTTAAGGTGACTTGGTGCGTCACAGAATTTTCATAGGAATCATTGACTTTTCAATTTTCAATGATTGTTTGCCTCGCGTGTTTGAAGTGATAAAAAATGGGCAATTCTGCAGCCACGCAGCAGAAAAAGTATCATCACACTCACCACGATTGAGCATATGGGATGATACATTTTCATACAAATATGCGCTTTGGTGACTGAGTTTTATCACTTTGAAATTTCGAGCAAGATTTCAATGATGCAGATGACGCACTATGCGTCCTTAAGCCACATCACAAAATTATCAGATGCGCCAATTTTCCTGATTTTCTCCAGAAGAATGTGATGATTGATCCGGTCGAAGGCGGCGGTGAGGTCGGTGTAAACCGCATCACGGTGTGTCTGGTAGAACAAAATTATTTAAAAAAAAATCGGTATCGCTAAAACACCCACCAAACGAAAGCTGAAGGTCCCCTTTTTCATTTGAGACCAAAAGGAGAAAGTTCTATCGGCGGGTCTAGAACAATTTTTTTTTTAAGTATTACTATCATTAAGGCTTGTGTTTTTTTCTTTTTTCAACCTTGAGTGTAGCCAAATGGGCTTGTATGAGGTCGCCCATTAGTAACGTGTCCTTTTAAAAGAGTAAACGGGTCAAATCAAAAATTAAAAATTTTCCTTACAAAATATTGCTTAAACATAAAGTGCAAAAAAAATATTTAAGGCAGTTGAATAGAATTTCAGCAGTATCTGGGCATATATACAAATAAACTTCGCCTTTTGTACATGTGGAGGTAGTTATTGCTGCTGCAATTTTCTTATTTTTCATTGACAGTGTCTTATGATTTAACAGTTTTACGATCAAAGTAGGCCGAGTAATGTCAACAAAAATAGAACATACATCAAAGTAGCTCGGATAACGGGGCACAACATTTGGAAGGTACTAACATTTTTGTTGAATAAGAGCTTAAGCGAGCTTTCTTCCAATGACGTTTGCTCCATAAGCTTTTATGCAGCTACTTTTGTTAGTAGGGTAATCCATTTCGGAAAACTTAAAGTTTTTTGATGATGCAATTTAAATCGTTCAAAAGCATGAATAAAACGATCTAGAACTCCACACCAATTTTATCAATGTGATGGTCTGTCTTATATCCTTGTATGCCGTGGCTCGGATAGAATTATCACATGCCGGTATTTGTTCAATTTGTGCACCTTTATGGTACCTAAGACTTAAACATTTTTAGTTAATTTAGACTATTGCAGTTAGGTATAGCTCCTTACTTTTAAAGAAACAACTACGACAAGAACCCCCTAAGTGACGAGGAAAACCAAACCAAAGAGTACGTTTTGTGTTTGAAGAAGTGTTTTTCCGCCACAATTGTCATCGAAAGCAGTTAATATTTACTGTTTTAGATTTGTTTAGTAAAATTGTCTAATAACGGGTAATTATACCTAAAAAAATATTAGTAACAGTATATCTTTTATGAACAGGTAGCCTTACTCAACTGACAAAGCAGAATAATTAATGCTACATGTCTAACGGTATATGTAGTAAGAACAATGTGCTAATCTGTCGGTTATCAATAGTTTGATTTTTTTGCTATTTTTTTAATTTGTATTAACGAGATTTTTAGCCCTTGGCTAGTTCATCTCGGGACCCACGCTTCACTTCCCTTCCGAAGGAAGAACTCCCATTTTGCGAGTTTGTCGGGAGTGGGACTCGATCCCAGGTCCTCGGCGTGATAGTCAAGTCAACAAAATCTATGGTCAAGTGTTCTAACCATCACACCAGGTCCGCTCCACATCTTCTGCTAGCATCATGGCATTATGGACGAGTTAGCAACTTTTCATTCAATTCTACAGCTTTATTGACATATACACAATAAAGTACATATGTCTGAGCACATACATATTAATCAGAACGGATTGAAAATGTCTTGTTTCTACTTGCAGGTTGTTGATATTATGAAAACTTTTTTCTGAAAGATATCAGAGATAGCAGTTAGTACTATTCCACAAAAAAGTTCGGACTTGCTCATTTAAATTTATCCCATTCAATGGTGGCGAATATACCCATTAGATTTACTCTCTATGAGCCTACATATTATTTGAAACCTTCTACATGGAGTTGCGGCCCTTGTTTGTGAAATATGTAGTTCTGCAAGAACTACAACTTTAAATGAAGGGCAAACGTGGCAGATCTAGCGCTACTACCGATGACGCAGAAAGAAATTGCTCGTTGCAGTTGTGTTCTAGATGCTACAGGAAGATGATCAAAGGCAAGCAGCTTGTTTACACTAAAGCTGAAGTACATTGAAACTTGTTGAACATCATTCAGACTTCTCATAAAGTTGCTGAGGTTGCTGAATATTTGCGGACAAAACCCAGAGATCAGGCTGATCAGATGAAGCTCTCAAATATTCATGAACTACCATCCAGATGGAAACCGGCGTCAACGAGTGACCAGAACAGTTAACCGATCTTGTTCACCGATGATTTGTTTTTGATAACGAAAAGTGCCCATAAAGCCACAGCTGCAAAGGCGTGAGTACCCAGCACAACCATGCTGAGGATGACGGGTTCGATTTCCGGTCAGTCCAGGACCTTTTCGTGAAGGAAATTTCCTCGACTCAAATGAGCATGTGTATTTTCGTGCAAGTCACATGCTATACACATGCAAAATAGTAATTGGCAAAAGAAGTTTTTAGTTAAGAAATGTGAAAGTGCTTGTAGGAGATAAAATAAGAAAATTTCAAACAAATCAAACAATTTCATTTATTCTTGTAACATCTCCTACAGTGCTCATAGAACAAGCTAAGAAGCATGCTTTGTCCCTGTAGGGACGTTTCGCCAAGAAGAAGAAGAAGAAGAAGAAGAAGAAGAAGAAGAAAAAGAAGAAGAAGAAGAAGAATAAGACGAAAGAAAACATGTGTCTTGAGTACCAGACGCGCATTGAAGTTGAAAATCTGTTTGAGGAGAATATATGACGAAGTCACACCCCGAAATTTCAAGAGCATAAATCTGAAGAACCAAATGACGGTAAAGGTGGTCGATTGATGACCTGCTGGTTTCAGTCAAATACGAGACCCTAAAAACGTATACGCATCTGTCATAGGATGCAAACACATTATTGGAATCTAGATTGGAATTCAAAGGAACAGCATATAACTCGATTTTATACTCAATGTTCTAGTATTTTCACCACACTGTCCATAAACACAAAACTGTCATCTGCTGGATTTCCGATTCACATGGTACTATTGTGCTTTTATGTGAAGAATAATAAACATAATATAAAAAATATATCGTCGGAAAATCATGCTTGCAATGGAAAAACAGTGTTTTGTCATAAATGTGTTCTTCGAAAAAAAAAATGAAAAAATATCATATTTTTTTCAAAAAAAAAATTGTTCTAGACCCGCCGATAGAACTTTCTCCTTTAAGTCTCAAATGAAAGGGGGGACCCTTAGCTTTCGTTTGGTGGGTGTCTTAGCGATACCGATTTTTTTAAATTAATGTTGTCCACCAGACACACCGTGCGCATCAACTTGCAGTCCTTGCTCAATACTGGTGAGGCACGTGGTAGTAAATTCAACCAGGTTCGATGTTACAGATCTTCGTGGAAAGAAGCCGTGTTGGTCGGACGAAATGTATTGTTTAACTTTAAAAAACAAGTACTCATTTACGACTATCTCGAAGATCTTAGACCCAGCACTCAATGAAGTTATCCCACGATAGTTGGAGATGTCCCTTTTCGATCCTTTTTTAAATACTGGAAACATGATGGAGCTTTTCCAAACCTCTGGAAACTTACGTTGCCTCAAAGATAGGTTAAAAATAAACCGTAACGGCGCGAGAAGGCACTCGGCACACTTCTTGTAGATTACCGCAGGGATACCATCCGGACCAGGTTTATAGGAACTTTTCAACTTGTCTGTAGCGCGTACGATCATCGAGTCAGTTACTTCAAAAACATCAATATCCACAGCGTCTGTAGCAACATTATTGGTTGCTTGTTTCAGTTCAAAATCGGTACATGATGTATTGTTGAACACACTACAGAACCGTTCAGCAAATAACGTACATTTATCACTAGCCGTAGTACAGTGCTTATCGCCAAAGAACATGTTCACTGGAAAGCCGTAGTCTTTTCGTTTGCTGTTGACAAAAGCCCAAAATGATTTCGGATTACGACGGAGATGATTTTGAGTTCTCAGAACAAAACCACGGTAGCGATAGGTGTTCATCGTCGTATAAGCTCTGCTGATAATCTTAAACTCGGTTCTCAGGAGCGGTGTACGAAATTTTCGCAGTTTACGTAGCGCTGCATTCTTTCTGCGCTTGAGGGTCCGCAATTCGTGATTTTCCCAGGGAGGTAGCCGTGGCTTACGTTTAATTGGAACATGTTCGACTAACCAGTTATTCAGCACACATAGAAAATAGGCAGTAGCTTGATCCACATCACTGCAGTTGTGCATTGGTGACCAGTCAAAGAGGCTGAGATATGTTACGAGAGCATCAACATTTGTCTTTTTGAAATCCAGCTGCTGATCTTCATCATTGGTGCATACATCCTCAACGTAAAATGGTAAGAGTATTTCAAGCGGTGGGTGATGCAAGTCCGGTGCGATAAGTACATCGTTGGTTTCAGACACAGAGAAGTCAATTGAGTTGGAAAAAACCAAATCAAGAGTATGTCCATTTAGATTTTTAGTTGGATTGATCTGATGCAGATTGCAGAAGGCCATTCCATCAATTGTCGAATAACGTGCATGGTTTAGAGAAGAGATTGAATAGTCAATTGTAACTGAACCTTGCTCATCCTTCATCCAATGGATTTCAGAGAAGTTATAATCACCAAAAATGAGAATTGTGTCGTCACAGGAACTACAGGAGTCAATTTCACGTACTGACTTTAGATGAGATTCAATGACTTGTGAATCGTTCGTCTTATCAGGAGGAAGGTAAAACGAAGAAATGTATAGGCACTTGTTGTTGAAGTCGAGCTTGACCCATACTTGTTCCAAGCAGCTATCACAGATGCTGAGCTGCACAGAAGAAATCGTCTTCTTTACGGCAACGAGAACTCCTCCTCCCATGCGTTTAGAACTGTTAACTCCGTTTCGATCGCATCTGTATACGTCATATAGAGGCCCAAATAATTGGACGGAATGTATACGGTTATCCAGCCAGGTTTCAGTCAGCACAATAACATCAAAATCACATCCGGTCACGGCAAGAAACCAAGCATCGATTTTTGTTCGAAGACCTCGAACATTTTGGTAGTAGACTTTTAGAGATGAAGCGGCAGATGCATGATCGGAAAACAACAATGACTGGAAAACCAAAACGGAGAAAATGAAAAAAGCAAAATATCGCTATCATAAAGGCCTGTCGAAAAATTGCAGCACTGGCTCGGATCCATCTACAGGAGGAGAAACAGGGTGTGTACTACCTGAAAAAAACCTGGAATTCTTCTTCTTCTTCTTTATGGCTCTACGTCCCCACTGGGACTTGGCCTGCCTCACTTCAACTTAGTGTTCTTTGAGCACTTCCACAGTTTTTAATTGAAGGGCTTTCTTTGCCTGCCATTGCATGAATTCGTATATTGTGAGGCAAGGACAATGATACACTATGCTCAGGGAATCAAGAAATTTTCTCGACTGGAACGGGAATCGAACCCGCCGTCTCCGGATTGGCGATCCATAGCCTTAACCGCGAGGCTAACTGGAGAAACCTGGAATTATCAGGGAATTTTACTCGACGTGGAAAAATCCTGGAATTCTCAGGGAATTCTGGTGACAATCAGGGAATTTCTATGTTTATCATTTCAATCCAAATTTTCAGTTAAAAATGCCTCAAAGCGAATAAAAATTTCGGCTGCGCCGCTACTAACTACCCGCTCGTGATTTATTACTTATCAGATATTTATTACCTTTGACGTTGATACTAACTTGTACTTTTTCCACAGCAATTTCCAATTTTATGCTTTACTTTTAGGAAAATTGAGTCGACATGCTTTTATAGTTAAGATTTTGAATTCTCAAATCTTTCAATCAATTACAGCGGTAAATATTGGCTTATTGTCCTAGGTTTGCCTAACAAATTCGCAATTGCCTGTAGATGTTGTAAAATACCTGAAGGAAATTAAAGATATATTTTAATCGTAGTTCCTGCAACTCCCGTAGAATATGATTGATCAATTGGAACTCCTGGCGGATTCGATGTTAGTATTTCTAGCGAAATTAACTAGATGGCTTCTGGAAGAAGTTTTGAATATTTTTCTGACTATTTCTGAAACGTTTTTAGAACAACTCATACATTATTCTAAAAAATGTTTAAAAGAATTGTCAACTCTCTTTTTCCCATAGTTGCTTCTGAGCTCCACATATTTTAAAGAACTCGAGAGAGACTATTTTCGATGGACATTATGCAATACTTTTAGAACATGGTTACCAACTTATTAGTATATTCTGAATTGTCAATTACTTCTTTCAAGAGTGAAACTATAGACAACCAAAACTATTGATATAAAACATTTTTCTCTATTAATATATATAAATAAACATGTGCAATATTTTTGCTAGCAATTTCTATAAAAGGAGAAATCGCTGAGAGAAGAATTCAGCGAAATTCTTGAAAAATACATATTTGAGCGATTCATTTGCGAAACCAACGAAGGTCTCGTGCGCATTAACTGAAGCTTTGCGTGATGGTTTCTTGGAGGATTTGTTCAAAAGCAGTGTGTGGATTTTTATCGCGAACCACTGAATGGTCCATGCTCAGCAAGTGATACATTCGCGAATGTAACATTTCATGAACCAACATGCTCGGGAACGCTCCCCGAAATGCTGTTCATTCTCTTGCCCGGTTCGATACGAGAGCGCAATCAAGAGAGAAGATGCTTGATAACGCTAATGAAAGCGATGCATTCGGTAAGAATATGTTATTGCCATAATTCTTTTTTTATTGTGACTACACAACCTGCAACGTCATGAATACAGTTAAATTAAATAGTATTTCACGTTTTTAAAGCGAAAACGCTTTAAATACTGATGAAAATAACGATTATTCACAGTTGCCCCAAGCCAACGATGAGCGATCATCGGTAAGTGTTACACTTAGCGATGCCCGCTCATCGCCGCAGCTTGTTTATATCGGAGTATCCTCTTTGTGTTCCTTCGTGAACCATGCGACTCGACGAGAGAACATACACCGCTTGGTAATTGAAACAGAACCAACAGAAGGGAAGAAAAACTGCCGAGTGGTTCACTGATCACTTTTTCGTCCAAACACTGATTCAAAAGTGTTAGCTGCAATTTGTTTAATTTCTGACAATATTTGAGAAAGTTTGGTTAGGAACTACTCGGAAGATTATCTGCTGGAACTGCCAAGTTTAACTTTCATAAAAACTAAACTGTAATTTCTTGATGTTTTTTCTGGTTAAACTCCTTCAGAACTTGATAAACAAAATTTTCATCAAATTATGCAGAAAATTCTCCTAAAGTATCGCCAGGATTGTTTTAAGAATTCCATCAGAAAATCATCTCGTGCTTCCGCCCTAAATGCTGGTGGGATATTGTCCATAAATGCCATTATAGTTGAAACTAGAAATTTCCCAAAAAGTGCGTTTCCACGAATTTCTAGGAATCTGAAATCATGTTTCGTTTAGTCGATTTGTTAAAGTTTCTTGAACTTGGAATTACTTTCAAAAACCTGGAAAAATCCTGGAAATATCAGGGAAATTCATTTTCATAATTGAGTAGACACCCTGAGAAAATCGGGCGACGGTTCAACACACGCCGACTAGAAAACGCTGCGGTAAAACATTCCTTCGTCGAGGAGCTTGAGAACCGTGCTGCGGATATTCCAGAAGGTGGAAGTGTGGAAGATCTACTAAGATGAATGCTACGATGCCCGTCTGGACAGCTTATTGACCGACCCGGCTGACCAGTTGAAACGCTGGTTCGAGCACTTTGGAAACCTTTTTCAAGTGTCGGCCACTCCTTCAACACCTCCGCATGATCCGCCAAGGATTCGACGCATTACCCGTGTCAACACCGAAGCTCCATCAGTGCAGGAGATAGAAACAGCCATCCGTAGCATGAAATCGAACAGGGCACCAGGGGTCGATCGCATATCAGCTGAGATGTTCAAAGCTGACCCCGTACTACTGCATCAATTATTCTGCAACATATGGGAAACTGTGACATTTCCGGCCGACTGGATGCAAGACGTCTTAGTAAAGGTATCCAAAAAGGGTGACCTGACTGTATGCGATAATTGGCGGGGCATCACGTTACTGTGTATCGTTCTCAAAGTCCTCTGCAAAGTGATCCTTAACCGGATACAGGAGACGATTGACGTAACTCTCCGACGGCAGCAAGCAGGATTCCGTGCCGATGCCGAACGATCCTGTCTAGACCATATTATCACGCTCCGTATTGTCTTGGAGCAAATCAATGAACTCCAAGAGTCTCTCTACCTTGTGTTAATTGATGACGAAATAGCTTTCGACCGTCTCAAACACGAATATATGTGGGGAGCCCTCAAGCGCAAGGGTCTCCCTGAGAAAATCATCGGCCTCATTGAAGCACAGTACAGGGTATTTTCGTGCAAAGTACTGCACAACGGTGTTTTGTCTAATCCCATCCGGGTCATTGCTGGAGTGAGGCAAAGATGTATCCTATCACCGCTACTGTTCCTCATCGTAATCGACAAGATCCTGGTAGGTGCGATTGGCCGTGAACCAAATCGTGGATTGCTGTGGCAGCCCATTACCATGGAGCACCTAAATGTCTTCGAACTGGCTGATTACGTTGCTCTCCTAGCTCAACGGCGCTCTGATATGCAGAGCAAGCTCGATGATCTCTCAAGCTGCTTCTCAGCGGCAGGTCTTACCATCAACGTCAACAAGACCAAATCGTTGGATGTAAACACGGTCAACCCTTCCAGCTTTACGGTAGCTGGGCAATCAGTGGACAATATTGAAAGCTTCCAAAATCTTGGTAGCCAAATAACGGTCGATGGCGGCACCAAGATCGACATAGTTGCACGATTCAAGAAGGCGAGGGTTGCTTTTGCGAGTTTAAGAAATGTATGGAAAAACAATCAGATTAGTCTACGCACCAAAATCCGAATTTTCAACTCGAACGTGTAATCTGTGCTGCTGGTGAAACCTGGTGTGTATCAGTGGAGAACACTAAACTGCTGCAGGTCTTCATCAATTGATGCCTGCGGTATATAATTCGTGCATGGTGGCCTCACATTTGGATCTCCAACGTGGAGCTTCATCGTCGATGTCATCAAAAGCCGATAGCGACAAAAATTCGGGAGCGAAAGTGGAGGTGGGTCGGCCACACTCTACGCAAGGGCGGAAACGAAATCTGCAAGCAAGCGTTCGATTGGAACCCAGCAGGATATCGCAGCAGAGGCAAACCCAGAGGCAGGCCCGTGCACAGAAGTGATTTATTTGTTCAATATCTTCGTCATGGAGGCACAGATTGTTTGATAAAACTAGGTTCCTAATTCTATTCTTAAACTCAAAATCGAAATCTGCACTAACTACATTAAAAGCTTTCAAACACGCACAAAAAGGACTATTTTGACCATAGTTGGTTCTATGGAGCGGGATTGCAAAAAGCGTTGAGCTACGGTGGAACATTTAAGGGAATTTCACCAAGAAGTGTAGAACAATCGATGTTACCATTGAGGAGATCAAAGACGAACAATCGTTTCTCCTCGCCGCCAAAGATTCTAAATTAATGAGCTGGCAACGGTCTGGATAACTTGGAAGGTTAGTTGGATCCGACCATGGAAGCTGCCGCAACGCAAATCGCAAGAATCTACGTTGTAGACGCTCAATCCTTAACGTTTGCGTTAAATGGAACGGTGTCCAAACTGGTGCAGCATACTCCAAAATGCTCCGAACTAGTACGCAGAACAGTGTTTTCAGTGCGTAGACGTCAGTGAAATCCGAAGCATGTCGGTGAATAAAACCTAACGCTGACCACGCTTTGCCAATAACTGTAGAAATGTGCTCGTTGAACTGGACTTTCGAGTCGATTAAAACTCCGAGATCGTTAATAGACTGAACACGCGCTACTGGAGTCGATCCGATGAAGTACTGATTGATGACCGAAGTGTTGCGGCGAGTGAAAGATGGTGCCAAGGGAGGGATTTTACCCAATTTCGGCAAAAGGCGGAGGGGCGCCTAGTGTATGGAGCGTCGGTGTACGGGCCTGCCCAGAGGCTCATGGCGGCGCAGCCTCAACAACGAAATCAAGCAAGTCGTCAAAAATTTTACCTGGCCACAGGTCAAGGCGATGGCTGACAATCGCCCAGGATGGAAATCTTTCAATTCGGCCCTCTGCACCAGCCTGGGTGCCCAGGAATGAAAGTAGTAAGTATATCCCAGGGAATCCCGGGATTTTTGTAAAAGAATTTTGTAGAGATTTTTGATGAAATTGGGATATTTTTTATTTTATCTCCATTTGTCAGCTGTTAAATTACCTTAGTCACATATAAAAACAGCTTGTTAGCCTCAGACATCCGAGAAATTATAGTGACCCTAAACTAGATTTCAATGCGCTGGCAGTAGATTATATGGTGTTGGTTGGCCAATATGAATGCTGATCTCAACAATCCTGAAAAACTTGAAGGCTTTAACATGAAATAACATGTTCATTTTTTCTAAGCAGCTTGTTGATTTTATGTAAAATTCATTTAGAATTCACTCTGCTTCATAGAACAAAACAAACGTTAAAACTAATCAATTAATTTGTATTGCTTAATCATGATATATAATGCATAGTCTGACGATGCAGTAATAACTAACAAAATTATTTGGTTTTCTCGATTTGAAAATCAAGTTCAGATTTTGAAAGCGTAGAGCATTCAAGTTTATGAAAGCGTAGGCTTTGACTTATGGAACTTAATGAACTTTTCCTAATGTTTTTTTGAAATATATATTGTTTGATATATTTCTAGATTGAGCTTATAAAAACGATGTGAATAAACTCATGTCTTGCTGATCTGCATAACAATACAACACATGTCCACGAAAGGTTTAATGATTATCGAGTAAAGAAACATTCTCTTTAACTTGTTGGTTACAGTCTTCGACAGGATGGTTTGTTAACAAAAAACTCGTCGTTTTAAAGGCTCTATCGAGAATTTTCATTGAAATTTACCGATAGTAATGGGCATAACATCATCCATTCCGGGAATCCCGAGAACATCGGGAAATTAAATCCTGGGATTCGGGAAATCTCGAAATTGCCTGAATCCCAAGAATTATTGTCCCGGATAAGCCGGACAGTGGTTGAAAAGGCGCGATGCTTGCTGCTCGATGCCAATTTGCAAAAACGTTTTTGGCCCGAAGCCTTTGCGACGGCGGTTTTCTCGGTCAATCGATCACCAACCAAGGGAATAACAGTAACTCCTGAAGAAGATTTCTGTGGAAAGAAACTGAACTTTTTTGGACTACGCGTGTTTGGCACAAAGGTACCATATCCCGCAAATGAAGAGGAAGATAGGGATGCGAAATCCGGGCCAGGAATCTTCGTTGGAAATTCCGTCCAATCAAAAGGCTTCCAGGTGTTCATACCGCAAACGAAGCAGTTGATTTAATTGATTGATTTATCTTTATTATAGACACTTTCAGTCCTTGGCTGGTTCGTCTTTCTAACGAAGCAGTGGCAGTGGTAGTTTGTACAAAAGTATAGGTTTTTTTTCCATGATTTACTTTGGTAAGTGATGTGATTTATGTATCATATATTTGAATCAAAATAGTTATTTATGCAACAAGTTGCAAAATGAGGTTTTTTTCAGCACGAGTCGTACGTTTATCCAACGAGGATTACTGAGTTGGATAAATACGACGAGCGCTGAAAAAAAAATCGAGTTTTGCAATGAGAAGAACAATAGTGTTTCAGAAAAATCGTGAAAAGTGTACCTATGCAAAAATGCCGAAAGCAGTACTTTTCGGCACTCTTAAGTGTGTTGAAAAGTACCCCAGTAACAATTTTAATTCTATTTGGTTTTATTTGTTTTTATGATAGTTTTATCTGAACATTGCATATTCTAGTTGATCTTATCGGAGTCTCAGCTGAGCACAACTATTCTTCGTCAATATGTGGTTTTAAAAACACCTCCCAGGGCTGGCATTTCCTCACTCACTGCGCGCAATGCGCAGTTTCAAAACGCAAAGCGCAAAGAGCAGGTGGCTACGCAATGAGAAATAAAAAGAACGCAGTGAGCAAACTCACACGCAGAGAGCAGTTTGCCATTACACACTGCGTTATTTGTTCTGCTCACTGAGAAAGAGTGTGAAAGTAAATTTACAATGAGTGAGGCGAAACGAAGTGAAATCAGAGACAAACAGACGTAACACTGACGAAATTTGCTTTCTATATTTGTCAAGATCCTGATTACTTTGAGAATTGATGTTTTCGGTAAAGTTGTTAGGCTGATCAAGGGCCTAAAGGTTATGGATCGTTTGATTCAGTATTCCACCACCAGATGGTGCTAGAGGTCAAACAAATTTTATATTTTATATATCTCAGGACTCTGATCACATAGAAAGTTGGTGTCTTCGGCAATGTTGTTTGGTAAGTCAAGGGCTCAAAGTAAATGGACCACTAGTTTCGAAACTCCGCCACTAGGCGGTGCTAGTTACACATTTGCAAGATCATGCAAATGATTGATTTTTTTCATTGAGTATTCAACATGCTGTAATTTTGTTTACTTTGAACATATTCAGTCAAGTCAAATGTTTTACAAAGACCAATATGTTAGCCGTAAATGTGCAAAATTTCATTTCATTCGGTTTAATAAATTCTGAGATATAGCGGTTTAATGAAAAACACTCAAATATGAATCATTTAACTAGAATCGCTCTAACTTCATGTAAAATTATCCAATCAAGCCCAAATTTGTACTATTTAGAGCTAACTAGTTGTGCAATAAGCGGTAAAAATTTGAGAATTTTTGGTGCACTCTATAAAAAGTTGCAGCTTGCTGAATATTTTTGCAATAATTAATGAAAGTTGCATGCTTCCTCTAATTGATAACTAGCGCCACCTACTAGCAGAATATTGAAACAATTTACCAATCAACTGAAAGGCCTTAACCAACCAAACAACATTGCCGAAGACACCATCTTTGTAAGTGATCAGAATCCTGAAATATATATAATATAAATTTTGTTTGCTCTGTAGCGCCGCCTAGTGGAGGAATTTTTATTCAAACGAATCATAATTGGTAAATTCTTAACCAGACAAATATTTTTCCCGAAGACATCAACTCTCGAAATTATCACGATCATGAGATATTTGGTATAAAACACTCGTCAGTAATACGTCTGTTTGTCTCTGACATAACAGAAATCACAGACAACAAGATGTGATACTTGTGAAAATTTCATACCGTATATCTCAGCACCATGATTACTTAGATAGTTAGTGTGTTTGACAAAGTTGTTAGAATAGTCAAGGTCTTGCTAGTGATAGGCCGTTTGATTATAAATATCTCCACTAGGTGGCGATAGCGATCAAGCACATTTTATATTCCATATATCTCAGGACTCTGATCACTTAGAAACATGGTGTCTTCGGCAATGTTGTTTGGTTGGTTAAGGCCTTTCCGTTGATTGGTAAATTATTTCAATATTCTACTACTAGGTGGCGCTAGTCGAAAATGAGTAGAAGCATGCAACTTTAATTATTTAAAAAAATATTCAGCAAGCAGTAACTTTTTATAGAGTGCACCAAAAATTCTCAAATTTTTATCGCGTATTCCACAACTAGTTAGCTCTAAATGGTACAAATTTGGGCTTGATTGAATAACTTTACATGAAGTTAGAGCGATTCTAGTTAAATGATTCATATTTGAGTATTTTTCATTAAACTGCTATATCTCAGGATTTAGTGAACCGAATGAAATGAAATTTTGCACATTTACGGCTAACATATTGGTCTTTGTAAAACACTTGACTTGACTTGAATATGATCAAAGAAAACAAAATTATAGCATGTTGAATACTCAATGAAAAAAATCAATAATTTGCATGATCTTGCAAATGTGTAAATTGCGCCGCCTAGTGGCAAAATTTCGAAACAAATTGTCCATGAACTGTAAGCCCTTGACCTACCAAACAACAATGCCGAAGACACCATCTTTCTTAGTGATCAGAGTCCTAAGATATATGAAATATAAAATTTGTTCGATCACTAGCGCCGCCTAACGGAAGAATTCCGAATCAAACTACCCATTACCAGTAGGTCCTTGACCAGCCTAATAATTATGCCGAAAACACCAACTCTGTAAGTTATCAGGATCCTGAGATATATAGGAAGACATTTTCGTCAGTGTTACGTTCGTTTATCTGTGATTTTTGTCATACCAACTGCGCAATGAGCAGCGCAATGAGCATGCGAGTATCATGTGTCCTTTACTCTTTGCGTGAAACAGATACATTACGCACTGCGCCAAAACGCAGTGCGCCTCAAAGAGCAAAAGAGCCGTGAGAATGAGCATCCGTACGCAGCACATTCGTTTGTATTGAATGCGCGCAGCCAGTGGCTCACTGCGTTTTTACACTTTGATGAGAATTCCAGCCCTGCTTCAAGAATACTTGAGGTTCAGTTCATAAAACCATAAACACAACAAGAACTGTTGAACTTATTTTCAGTTTTATAAGGTTCTTGTAGTTATCTTCAATCATATGTTCTTGATCAAGAGTAACTGTTCTCTCAGTTTGGTACATGAAAAATACAAGAAAAAACTCAAGCATCAGATTTTGATTCTCATCGTTCCATTATTGCTGCCAATCAAGAACACCTACCCGGAAACCCAACCGCGACGCGGTGCAGTACCAAGTTCCTCCGGTTGCAGCATCCGAAATGAGGTGGGTTTGGTCATCCAGGACGTCGTTTCCCGTGCAATCGGGGTTCCAATCATCGATCTTCAAAATCAACAACTACTTACCTGTTGGAAGTGCTGACCGGAGGAATGAGGCACTGCACCGCATCAAGGCCGGTTATCGAAAAAGGTCTGCCTGGTTGGCAACGGTACCGGGCTGATAAATAAATTCATCGGACGAGATTCACAAAATCCACTGCGGTGCGATAATTTATTGTTTGTTTACAATTTGGCGTACATGTTTTATGACGTTCTTGGCGGAGTTTGCATAAACCTATATCAAGAACGTTATAAATCTGAGTACTCTTGAGTAATTACCCTTGCATAAGATAAAATAAATTTAAGGCGTTCTGGATGGAGGCCAACCAGGCTGCATTGAGAACGTTATAAATCCTAGTATTCTTGAGTTATGCTTTTAGCTCTGGCATGAGTTGAAAGAAACTTAAGACGATCTTATGGTGATATTGATTAAAACCATCGATGATGGACCGACCACCGGCCTAGATTTCAATGGAAGCCATGTTGAGAAAACTCATGAGCAATGTTCGCATGACCAGGAATAATATTTTTAAATATTTTATTAGTGCGTTATAATGGAAGCGCGTTGCAATTTTTGGAAGTATCTTGCAACATATATACAGTCCCGATTCGTTCGTTGGCGGCTCGTTAGATAGGCTGTCTCGATGGTTGGATGTTCGCTAGCTGGGGCAAAACCCAACTTAAAAGCACTGTCAATGTCAAAATCGATGTCAAAACGAGTTTGACGTCTGACCGTCGTCGCATCGCAGCTCCTGTATACAGACCGTTTGCGCAAGTATGTGAGTGTTTCGTGACGTATTTCTCGTCACTTGCGTGTGTCTAGAGCATTTTGATCAGTTGTCAGTTGCCCCAACGAACGAACACGATTCGCTAATCGGGGCGCAGTCGTGACCCAACGAGCGAATCCTCACTGTACGATGAATTTCGCTTGGCATTTGGCATCCTTGTTACACCACGGAAATATTTCCAATTTGTGTAATAAATTAATCCCGATTACAATAATGTGTCATTTTCATTGTGTTTTTAATTTCAATTTAATTCACCAAACTTTTCTGTCGACATAAAAGCTGCATCAGCAACAACACTGACAAATTTATTATCGTTTTATCGTGCACTTGAAGAATTCTACAAGGAGAGAGCAATTCGCCTTGAGGACAACTTGGGAAGTACAACAAGTTTTAAGAGAAATTTAAAAACAACTCTCCAAGAGCATCTTAGGATGGGCCTCTTTGGTCTTATGGCGGGTTTATGGTTGAGTTGATGTCGTGTTGCAGAGCAATTTGGTTTATGCATGGTTTTAAAGAACAGGTGTTGAAGAATACTTCAAAAGCATTATAAAATTAATTTTGTTACTTGGGCGTACTTTTCGGCATTATTGAGCTAGTGAAGAAAAATAGGCCTTTTTGCACACTTTCGGCAGTTGAAAAGTCTAATCTTATGCCACATAATTGCAAAAAAAATATTTTTAGTTTGATTCAACTATTACACATGTCAAACACAATAATACACGAAATAATCACTTTTAGCCATTTTGGCAATTCCTTGACCCCAGCACAATCCGGAATATCCCCGGAATGGTTCCGGATGTTGCTTGGCCAGTTGAGTATAATAAACTAGCACCAATTTATGATCGATTGGGCGACTTCAAACAAAAATCGGATGAAAATTTACGAAATGCCAGCATTTTGAAAATAAGTTGTCGGGCGTCGGGTACGTGAAGGTTAAAAGTGCTTAAGTTTAATGTATCATACTGATAATTATGTGTATAATATGGAACGAGCTCGCGTCGCCGATACATATCCGTCCAAGTGCCCAATGATTTTGTGCCCCAAATCGATGAGAAAACGCGGCATTTTTCCTCCGATTTTCCACAACAGAGAAAGTCATTTATTGCAGTCAAACTCTTATGATAGTGATTGTGTGAATCTTTTATCTCAACTTTAGGAAAATGAAATTCGGCAGTGTAACAAACAGCGGCGTATGGCGCGCCGCCGATACATCGTTCGGCGTTGGCGTCAGCCCAGTTAGTATCTCAGCTGTCTCGATTCCATTATTTTTTGTGACTTATGCCAAGCACCTTGTAAAAATCATCCAAATTACTTGGGAAACAACGGAGAATTTGGCGTCAAGCAGGTTGAAGGGCGAAGTATGAGACCCAACTGTTCAGAAATAAGAAGATATTGTAGTTGAGTGAAATGATGTCTTATATTCGATCTACATGAATAAGTATAGCTTCGATGAAAGTAAAAAAAAACACAGTTGCCATAGTTATGAATAATTCATATATTCATGGTTCACTGACGTGCTAACCGTCCAGACCTTAACTTTCACAAATTGAACTTGACCATGACGAACATCTACTGTTCCATTGAACTGCGTACATTTATCCTCCTCCAGTCCAACCCAGCAACATTCTCCAATTAACTGCTGTGTTGTTTACAAATAATTGAACAAAACACCAATCATCCAGTTGGCTCAGTACCATTCTAGTCTCAACTGTTTGCAACTATCAAATGGCTGGCGACAGGAGAAACGTGTCTGCGTGCTTTGGATTACGCGCCGTGAATCGATAATAAGAATACGACCGGCCGAGGTAAACTTTGCCGAGCGTTGAATAACTTGGCGTTGGCACAGATATTCTCGCGATTGACCCAATGATAGGCTATGGAAGGTACCTACTCATCAGCAGCGAGGTGCGCAATAAATTAAAATAAAAGAATATTGCTCACACCGCCAATTGCATTGCGGGAAGGAAGAGCCACAACCGCGCTCTCAAAGGCGGTCATTTGGAAGGCGATTCTAGAACCCAGATTGCGCCGACTCATCCGCGTCTTGGCCACAAGCACACGAGGCAGCAGGCCATATCTGAGTATGCGAGTGTCGGTCACTCGGTGAAACGTGTCTTGAATACCACCGGCGGACGTCCGTCCATCCGTCGTCGTCCACACGTCAGCGCAGCGCCGCCGGTGGGGATTTGATGATCCACCGGAGATAAATGGGAGAAACCAGAAGGTGGAACTCGTTAAAAACAGCCTGCTAATGATGATTTCAACCGACCGTGGGCCCCTGCGTAAACAAGGTTTGCGAAAAGGAAATGCCCTCCACTTGTGAAGGTCGTTTGGCGTTGGCATCGTAAGATGGGGTGAGGTTGGTAAGATTGGGCCACAGATATTGATATTATCAATTCAGTTGACAGTTGATTGAATTTAATGCGAGCGAAAATCGATTTTTCTCTAAATCTATGCTGGGTAGATCATTAACCTTACCGATCAGACTAAGGCCTGAGTGTCCTTTGTTGTGCGAAGGAATCATCTCCATTCGACTCAGTCCATGGCTGTGTGTCTCCAGTCCCACACTCTAGTGCGAAGGGTCCGCTAACCGTACTTACCTTACCGGTCAGGCTAAGGCCGGGGTGGCCTCTGCTGTACATAGTAGCCGCCTCCATTCCACTCGGTCCATGGTTGCTTGTCTCCAGTTCCGCACTCTGCGTAGGGTCCGCAGATCGTCCTCCACTTGATTAACCCACTTAGCTCGCTTCACACCATATCTTTTTGTACCGGTCGAATTGCTCTCGACAACCATTTCAATCA
Source organism: Aedes albopictus (assembly GCF_035046485.1). Taxonomy (NCBI): domain Eukaryota; kingdom Metazoa; phylum Arthropoda; class Insecta; order Diptera; family Culicidae; genus Aedes; species Aedes albopictus. Next base: position 143,094,173 of record NC_085137.1, on the reverse strand, counting down.
GATTGCTATCCGACATCCTGATGACGTGACCCGCCCACCGTAGCATCCACATTTTGCGGTGTGGAGGATGGTTGGTTCTCTCAGCAGCTAATGCAGCTCGTGGTTCATTTGCCTTCTCCAAGTCCCGTCTTCCATCTGTACTCCGCCGTAGATGGTACGTAACACCTTCCGTTCGAAAACTTCAAGGGCGCGTTGATGCTCCGCACATAGAGTCCATGTTTCGAGCCCATAATGGAGTTTTTTTTCTGCATTATAAACGACTTCATGTTGGCTGGGGACTCGTAACAGGTAGAGCAGACTCCGTTCTAACTGCTAACGGAGTAAGTTTGCAGAAATAAATTGAAATAAGCCTAGAAGAGACGGAAGAAGTGGAGGAGTGCTATAGTTGTTCCGCCCTTTCACATGTTGGTCTAGAACTGTTCAAATTCGCCGGCGTACCAGCCTAGTGCTGCATCCGAGGCAGTACCTATGGCGGATCGGATGTTCCTCCAGTCATCTTCAAGTGTAGCTGCGCCAAGCTGTTCTTCCGTTGCGTTGGTAGGGCCACTGTTAACTGCTGCGCATAGTCTTGAGGCACTTCTAAGTTCCGCAGCCGCTCGATGTTTACCAGCGGCGTTCGACTTCAACGCGTGGTAATAACCATCGAAAGTTTTTAGCGCATGCATATTGCATACAGCGAATCTCCATTCGCACTGCGGTATGTGCGGACATTGATTGTATCCGAGATTTTTTTTTAATCCAACCTCAATATAAGCTGGAAAATGCGAAGGTGATCAAACCAGCAAGAAAGGCTTTGCACCTCAACGTATGGGAGTCGATGCTCATCACCAATACTAAGGCACGATCAACGATCATCATGAACGATCAAATCTGACTAAACATGTCAATGGTTGCTCCTCCGTTATTGATCTGAGCTAGTACCAATTGCACTGAGATCCAAATGAATAAGGGCTGGGACACTCCACTTATTCTCAAAGTGCAATTTAAGCAGCTCATACATTTTTGATCAATAATGGCGCCGGCCACGTCCTAATAGTCAGTTGGGAAGGGAAAGGAATGTTAGAGTATGCTGGTTGTTGCTACTAAAGACCGAGATCACCTCTGCATCCCCACAACCAGCACGGACTGGGGTATTCATTAGACGAAAAGAATGGGAGATCTGGGAGTCACCGTTGGGTCGATGATGCGATCGATGGATAGGGGATAAGGTGATAGATTGTGTGGTGATTACTATGAAGGACAAGCGGCACAGTTCGCTTTGGTTGCATAACTTGTAGGCGTTATATGCACTGTGCTGTGGAAGTTGGAAGAAAGGGAAACGAATTTTTGCAATTCGTTTCTGGTTCTAGCGATGGCTATGAACATATGAATATACATGAGTTGTACATATATGTAGAGAAGAGAGAGAGAGAGAGAAAGTGGATAGAAAGATACGTCCCTTTCGGCCCGGGATTGAACTCATGACCTTCTGCATACGAATCAGAAGCGATAGCCGCTTGACCACCAAGCCCGTCTAAGGTGAATATAGAACGAAGGCACACCTTGAATTTTCAAAAGCACAAATCTGAAGAACCAAGTATCGCACTAAACTGAAAAGTTGATCGATTGGTCACCACCAGCGTGTGACCAATCGATAAACTTTTCAGCTCGGTGCGATATTTGGTTCCTCAGATTTGTGCTTCGTTCTATATTCACCCTAAGGCACCATTGATGAACGAAGATGATCCCCCCATCGCATCGTGTCTCTTCATAACAACATCAAATAGATTTTCTTCTCTGGACGAGTACGAACATTTTACGACAACACGTAACCAGTTGGACATTGTCCCGAAGATGGGCAACATCGCGCCCGAAACCGGTCGACAGAAAAGTTGAATTCTACACCAAAACCTCCATTTAGGTAACGAGTCGGGACTGCCTAAATAGAGTTTTTACCTGAATGGATTTGAAGATTGAAAACAAGTTTAAGAAAGGCGAGTGACTTGGAGATTTAAGGGGGGCCATGCGAGGTTTCAGAGGGATTTCATGGAAGTTTCAGGAGGCGGGGAGAGGTGTCAGAGGCGTTGCACCGGGAGGGAGGGGGGATTTCGAGGGCATTTCAGAAAGCTTCAGATGATTTTTGGCGAGTTTCAGAGGCGTTGCTCAGGCGTTACGTAAGCATTTTTGGGGGTTTCTGAGGGTCTCAGGTGCGTTACATGGGGTCCGATTTCTACGGCATTTCAGAAAGCTTCAGAGAATTTTTGGCGAATTTCAGAGGCGTTTTCGAAGGTTTCTGAGGGTCTCAGGTCCGAGGGGGTAGACGTAAAAACTTGAAGTATTTTTAGGCAAAGTACGTTTAATTGGCAAATTGAGAGATAAATTTGTGAAAAACTTACCACTTGTTTTGGTGGGATTCGAACCCACGACTCCGTTTTCGCTAGTCCGGCGCTTTAACCAACTAAGCTACAGAACAAGTTACAACTCTGCAGAACAGAAAGTCAAACTGGATTCGAAGCACCACCCTAAACCGGGTCCGTCTTTCACGACTTTATCTCTCTTTCGGCTCTTAGATGCCAATCTCCCGCACTCTCGCGGCCTACGAACAACAAGTGTGCGCGTATTGTTTTTAGAATGTTGATATTGAAGCTCGACTGACACATACTTCGTCACCAATCATATGATCGGTGCAAACTCAGTATGCGTTGAGCGCTCAACGCGGACGGACGCACGGCCGTCCAACTGCGCTAGAGAGAACGCAACTCATGTATGACAATGATTTTATTGCCCTCTGCGGACCCGGTTTAGGATGGTGCTTCGAATCCAGTTTGACTTTCTATTCTGCAGAGTTGTAACTTGTTCTGTAGCTTAGTTGGTTAAAGCGCCGGACTAGCGATAACGGAGTCGTGGGTTCGAATCCCACCAAAACAAGTGGTAATTTTTTCACAAATTTATCTCTCAATTTGCCAATTAAACGTACTTTGCCTAAAAATACTTCAAGTTTTTACGTCTATTTCAGACATACTAGCCGACTGGTATAGCCAGAAAAGGGCAATAAAATCATTGTCCGAGGGGGTTTTAAGGTTGAAGGATTCGTCATTGATATTATCGTCATCATTGAAATTTCAAAAGCAGTTTTCTTGTTTAAAACACAAATGGTCGTCATGAATTTGTATTCACTGTATTCCAGATAGAGAATGGAATGTAGTGAATACATTTTCATTAAAAATTTTTATGTTTTGAAAGAGAAAACTGCTTTCGAAATTTCAATGATGACGATAATGTCAATGACGAATGTCAATGTCAATGATAATGTCAATGATAATGTCAACCTTAAGGGGATTTCGAGGGCATTTCAGGAAGCTTCAGAGAATTTTTGACGAGTTTCGAACGTGTTACCAAGGCGTTTTCGGTGCGTTGTGGGGGTCTCAGGTGCGTTGCATGGTGTCCGAGGGGGTTTTAGGGGGATTTCGAGGGCGTTTTAGGAAGCTTCAGAGGATTTTTAACGGGTTACAGAGGCGTTATGCAGGCGTTTTCGTGGGTTTCGGAGGGTCTTATGGGTGTTACAGGGGATTTTGAGGGGTTTCAAGAGGGCCTACGGCTTCTGAAAATACATTTTGGATCACAGCTCTTAAGTAAGCTTCAGGGAGATGTTAGCGGCGCTTTAAAGCGTTTCTAACGTTTCAGGTGGTTTCAGAAGAGATTCAAGACGTTCGAGACTGTTTACGATTGTAGATCCGATGACCTATACTCAAGGGAGCTCTTAGCGATTCTTAAACATTGAACTTACCACTTGTCAGAACACAGTTGCACGAGGCTGTGTAAGCATGACTTTTATTCATTCATTCCAAACACAGTTATGCATGTAGATTCGATTACTTATGCTGAAGAAAGTTCTTAGGAAACCTTAAACAGTCCCAACCAACCGAATCCCCCCTAATTACTCCCCCCTGAGTACACCCTGAACTTCCCTTAACTCCACTTGCAACTTAATTCCCTTAAACCAACCTTATCACTAATCTAAAACACTCCAACTGCTCTGACCACAATCAGATTCCACTAAGGTCGAGATTTAGGTAACGTTACCTAGATGGAGGGACCTAAATAGATTTTACCTAAATGGGTTCGACCTAAATGGAGGTTTGAGTGTAAGCCCTTTGACGTTTTTAAGAACGATAAGTGTTATCTCTTGTCTCGCGTCACGTCTTCTGAATGTCGCGTCAGTTAGTTCTTACGTTAGCACAAAACTTAAAAATGAGTGATGAAATAAATTAATCAATGTAAAATATTTAATAAAAAAAATCACAGATTGAGTTTGTACGAAAAAAATGGAAAATATGATCAGCCATCATCGCCAGATACAACTACGAGCGAACACGCAAAGGGATCAAAGAAAAATTGAACCAACTGCGATCGCAGTTCCTCATTGGTCGGATGACTTGTGAAGCAAACTGGCTGAAGAACATTCTTTCTCACTAGCAATTGTGGTCTACAGAAGATAGTTGATGGCAGCGGAAGTGGAACTGGTTAGCGCAGCTGAAGTTGTAACTTCTAGTTTTAGCTGTCTACGAATGAAAATGAACCAACATATGATTGACAAGTATGTCATAACTCATACTGCCCAAATTGGCTACGTTTCTGCTGCCTTTCCACTCCAATTTCCAGGGCAAAACTCTAAGAAATCTTTGAAGAAATTCTCAGGGGAATTCCTGGAGAAACTTCCCGAGGAATTACGGGATGTAATTCTCAAGGCATTCCTGAAGGAATTCCGTAAGTAGTTTCTGCAAAAAAAAGTATTTTCTGAAAGAATCCTGAAGCAATTCCTGAAAAATCATTGAAGGAATTCCTACTGCAATATTTGAAGAACACTTTGTTAAGATATCAGATGAAATTCCTTAAGCAATCCATGGAGGAGTTGCTGAAAAAAGCACTGGGGAATATCTGTAGCATTTCAAGGAGGAATCACAGCAGAAATGGATTAATTAATTTCAGGAGAATCTCCAACCAGAATTTTTAAAATAATTTCTGAAGCAATACCAGATTTACGTATAAGAATACCAAAAGGTAACCCTGGAAAACCCCCAAGAGGAACACCCGGGAAATCTATATAGAGGATTCCCAATTAGGAAATGTAGTATAGGGAATACTAGTGAAATCTCTAGAGAAGCTCCTCTTTGACAAAATTGAAGGCAAATTCCTAGAATCATCCCTGAGGAAGAGGAAACCCATCCCTGAGGAAGAGGAACTACTGAAAAAATCCCTAGGAAAATTCCTAGATTTATTCATCAGTAGTCGGCTCCAGAGGCACGTTCTCCTCCATTTGGATTTTTTGCCATCCGTAGATTTATTCATAGATTAATGCACGGAGTAGATCATAAAGGAACTATTGCAGAAGTATCTACAGAAATCTGTGAATACATCACTAGAGGAGTTCCTGTAGAAATTACTGAACAAAGTCCTGCGGGAATACCAGCAAGAATTTCTCATGAATCCCAGTAGGAGTTCTTGAAGGAATCGCTGGGGCTATTACAGGGAGCATACATGAACAATTGTTAGGGAAATATCTGAAACGGTTCTTAAAGATTTTTTTTCAGAAAAAAATCTTGGAGGAACTCCCGTAGAAATTACTGAAAAAAATCGAGGCAGATATATGGATAAATCCCTACTGGATGTCTTGAAAGAATCCCTAGGAAAATCACTAGAGAAATTCCTTGATGAATCCACGTAGTAACTCTAGGAGGAATTATTGGAGAAATACTTAGAGAAACCCCTGGATATATAGCTGTATTAGTTCATGTAGAAATTTATGAAAAAAGTCCTGCTGATATACCTGCAATTATTTCCTGGAGGAATCCCAAAAAAAGCTTCTGGAAGAATCACAGGAGGAATGCCTGGAAAAATTTTATAGGGAAACATTTGAATTGTTATAGAGTCCCCGGAAGAATTTTAGGCGGAATATTTGGAGAAACACAAGAAAAATTCCTACAAGACATAAAGCAGAAATTCTTGAAGGAATCGCAGCAAGAATTTCAGGAGCAATCCCACCATGAATTCCTTAAGGGTTTCTAATGGATAAGTCCCTGGAAGAATGCCGACAGCAATTCCTGAAGCAATCCAAACATGAAATTATAACATAACATAATTATCATCATATATTCCTGGAGCCATTCCAACTAGTAAACCTGGAGGAATCCCAGAGATGCCGGAAAGAAGAAGTAAATTGTTAAGAGGAAATTAAGAAGAATAGTCTTGGTCTTTAGGAGTCTCCAGTTAGCTTAGTGGTTAAGGTTATGGATCGCCAATCCGGAGACGGCGGGTTGGATTCCCGTTTCGGTCGGGAAAATTTTCTCGACTCCCTGGGCATAGTGTGTCATTGTACTTGCCTCACAATATACAAATTCATGCAATGGGAGGCAAAGGCAGCTCTTCAATTAATAACTGCAGAAATGCTCTAAAAACACTAAGTTGAAGAGAGGCAAGCCAAGTTCCAATACGAACGTCGAGCCATAAAGAAGAAGAAGAAGTCTTTAGGCCCATATAGTCGATGTGGGAAGCGCACGGACAATCATCAAAACCATGCTGAGGGTGGCGGGTTCGATTCCCGGTTGGTCCAAAAACGTTTCATAATGGAAATTTCCTCAACTTCCTTGTGTATAAAATAACTTTATGACTACCGCACCACACACTGAGTGAAAAATTCACTTAAATTCTACTGCAAATCTTAAGTAGATTTTTTCCATCTAACTTAACATGTGAAACTTAAATTATTAGTTAGTAAAAATATTGTACTAAAAAAATCCAATAAAATTTATGAGATTTTTTTTCATCTATAAATCATATAAATTTAAAATATTTTGTTTAGTGTATTTGCTATTATAATTAATTATCTTATACTAGAAAAAGGAAATTCAAAAATTTGGTTCGCCTCCTTGCCATCGGAGACCACCAAATGGTTTCCTTAAACAGAGGGAACATCTGAATTCACAGAATATATTGCCATCATCACATTCATGCATGGTTCGTTAGTGATGGGTGACAACTACACGCTTCTATTTTGCATACTTTGAACTGCAGTAAAATCCACTTGAAAACCATATGCAATTTATAATGGGATACAGTGCGAAATTTCCAATAACTTTTCTTTGGAGTTTCAGTTTTTAAGCGGGTTTCACTTAGTTTATGTAAGTCTACTGAAAAATTTATTCTCGAACGGTTACTTAACATTTTCCAGTGAAATTTAAACGTAATTTCCTCTCAGTGCACGATATATATATATGCAAAATAACCATTGGCAGTGGGGGATAATTCTGAAAGCTCTCATTTAACACTGTGTCCAGTGCTGAAAAATTCATTTCGTCATATCTAAATTCAATCACCTACAGCTCATTTAAGAAGCCGAATACCTGAGAATATGGTATATGAAAAACTGGTGCGACTAGACCAGTTCTGCAAGAAAGTCACGTAAAAACCGTTATTTTTTGAATATTTAAGGTAAATGTCACGGACTACCTTCGAAAAATCCCAATGATATTCACGGTGAATATCATTTGGCATTTTTCAAAGGTAGTCCGTGACATTTACTATAAATATTCGAAAAATAGCGGTTTTTCCGTGACTTTCTTGCAGAACTGGTTTAGGCGCACAAGTTTTTCATATACCATATTCTTAGGTTCGGCTTCTTAAATGAGCTGTAGGTGATTGAATTTAGATATGACGAAATGAAATTTTCAGCACTGACTGTGTCCCAATTAGAACGTTACGCCACGTCATGGTCGCGATTTTTTCCGCAGCCACGTTCGCAGATTGTGCACACTCCTCGGTACCCACTTACGTAATTTATGTTTAGTCCCTTACTGTCAGAGCTGCCAGATCGATGTAACACGCTAAATATAATTTACACAAAAGGCAATTTACACGAAAAAAAATACACGGTAATGAATATTTATTGGGTACCGGACTGGACACAGAAAATTTAATGGTTTTCTTTGGTACATCGAGGTCTTGAAATTAGTCTATGCTAAAACGGTATAAATGTGTTAGTTTGCAAAAAAAAATTGGCCGTTATCAAAAGTTACACGAGATTTGTTCATTGCATAATTTTTATGTGACGCCAAAAGACATCAACTGAATTAATATTGATGAGAAAATAGCAATGCTGAGTTAAAAACACTTTTGTTTTTCTATTTCAAAAAAGGCTGACAAAATTGGGTCAAATAGCTGACAAAATCGAGGGTATACGAAACAGAGGGCTGACAAAATCGGGTTCTTACTGTATTATCTATCAATGGTCATAATATGTATTTATGTTGAGCAGCAAAGTATTGCGCAGAATAAAAATTGAAGAATGTGCTGAAACCCTTCAAAGTTACCCCATTTTACAGTAATTCAATTACCTCGCAATCAAACGCTCAATTGAAGTTAGGAATATTTCTAGATACGCAAGATAGAACGATCGAAAAATTGCCCAATTGGAAAGCATGACTTTGAGAAACACTTACCTTTAACGACGTCATAGTCTTTCACCCCGGTCAGATGCTCGTCCCAAAGGGCTTTGAACTGCTCCGCTGCCTGCCGATGGGGCTCGGGCACCGACTCCAAACTGATCGCGCTCAGGTCCGGTAAGATGTTCTTGCCTACGTAATCTTTATTCAAAGCCGATGAAACATCACTTTCTGCCGTGGCAGCACAGTAGCTGGCACCCATCACCAGGAGCAGGGGAAGTAGCTGGCCCGGAGTCATCTTACTTCTGCCACCCGCTCGCGTAACGTACTTTTTTCTCATCGCAATTTATCGCACTATTGTTTCCCTCGCGCACTGTTATGATGATGTCTGTTAGTTTTTTTTATTCTCTCTGCACTATATTGGTACCGAAAGTTGCATCATTTCCACTGAGCTATTAGGAGTTTCACTGTCGGATTTATCGCTGTAAGGAAGAAAGAGAAATTGATGCAACTGGAAAAGTTTGCTTTCCATGCATAAATCACTTGGGATGCCGTCGCAGGGTTTATCGGTCACTTGTGCTGTCTCGCAAAATAAATGGATCGTCGGAAGCTGTCGGAACTACTATTGTCAGAAAGCGTTGATAACAAATCTTCAACATTCGATAGGGTAGTTGCTCAAGTCGGAAAACTGTACTATTTCGAGTAAATTAAGGCAGCCGAACAATGGGGCGTAGAATCCTACTCGGCCAACACTTATTTCAACCAACGTCACCAGAACGAAGGTCAGCTAAAGCATTCTTCCATTGCCAGCACTTCATTTTCATGATCAATGCCTGATTACCCAACGATGAAAATTCAATTTAAAATCAAAGTTTCCATCGCGTAAATCTCGGCAATTTTCGACCCACTTCTGTGCAGCGCGCGTAAATGAGCTGCAAGCGATGACTCAGCTGTCCGAACCAGAAGCGCTACCTACCTACCAAATACTACATACTGCTGGTTCTTGTTTACCCCACTGGCACTGGCTGCGAAGAAAGATATGGAGAACATGATTCGGTCAAAACAAAAACAACCTCAACCGAATCTAATTTATGGACCAAAGCCATGAAACCGTAACAGGATTGCAATGGACGCGACGTGGAGACGCAAGAACTCTAAAACCGTGCTGGCTGTCGCGGCTATCTATACGGTGGTGATTGACTTCTGTTCGATTCTGTGGATTGGTTGTGTGTCTTACCCCTCCAGGCACGTAACGGCAGCCTCTCTGCCACGATTGATTGCCGCCGTATAATTATGCTAATCACTGTTCAAAAGTGATGTAATTTGGGGCACACTCCGACTCGGGGGAGCTAATGCAATCAAAGTTCGATAGCTGTTTGGATCGAAAAGGGCTGGTGGGCTCCATTCACAACTTGGTGTCGTATCTTAAGGCGAAATAGATTGTTTAGTTGAGTTTACAAAAGACAGTTTTCTCATTAAAATGGTGATGCATATTCATAAGATCGTATGGCCATTACGTTTGATATCTATTGTTAATGATAATAGCACAGACAAACAGACGTAACACTCTGATGATTCCCATCGTGCATCGATTTAACGGACTATTTAAAATTTTTATAGTTGGCCAACTGGCCAACCGTGGTGCTCGCATAGTTTTTGTTCGAGTTTGACGTTTGCCTAGTTGGTGGTCGGCCAAACATAGTCCTTTTAGCAATGGGCAAATATGTTGCCGTGACTATAATGTGAATCGAAACATGTTCGAAGTATTACGTCTGTTTGTCTGTGATAATAGTTTACAGCTAGTGTTCGGAACGGGAAGGGAAACGATTTTGATAGCAGCTAACACGCAGCTTCATAGCTGAAATATATTTAGTCTAGTTATAAACTTTCAATTTTAGCCAGTTCATTGTGTACTTACATTTTCGTTTTCTTCCTTTTAGTTTTTTATCCGAAATTATGTGTCCCTCTGTGTGTGTATGTGTGTGTTTGTCCTAGGTACAACAAATTCATCAGATTTAAATTCTACTATTTAACGCGTATAACTTACTTGCATGAAATACTGATTAATCATAAACTAACTGCCGTACTAATTACTGATCACCGTACTAATAATTTTATCTAGGATAAGTTTAGGATTAAGTTTTAACTAGCATGTAAGAAAAATGTATGTTTGCAATTCACCTAGGTTTAAGAACAATTCAAATAATTGGAATGTTTTCTCACAGTATGCCGCTTACGAATAATATCTTAATAGTCCTTTTAATAAATTCACTTAGTATTACAATACAACTTAAGTTCACACACGAGAGCAAGTCTTTAGTTCTTCTCATTCCACACAGTTTATGCTCCATATGACAGTTCGCCACGCTGTCTGCTGCTCGACGTCTATGATCATACGGCTGTCATCTGGGGTGGTACTGAACTCACTCAGCTGCCGCGCAAATATGCCCAGTGGTTTCGCAACATACCCCCGCCCGTGTAGTTCCGGACCGTCCAGATGTCCGAAGGTCCAGAGGCGCCAGTTTGACTGCGGGTCGACTTACTAAACCGTTCTTCGTCTGCACAACTTCACGCCGGACTTGTCCATCTACTGCCGTAGTCACCTCCACAATCCAACCGTTCCGCTTACCCTCATCGATGACAAGTACAAGATCCCCTGGTTCTAACGGCTTGACTGACTCGAACCACTTAGTACGTCTCGCGATGGTTGGCAAGTATTCACGAATCCATCGACGCCAAAACTGATCCGCCAAGAACTGCGCCAAACGCCAACTGTCACGTAAACTGCTTCCGACGGTATTCAAAGAACTGGCTGGTTGATTGACACCCTTGGTTCCGTAAAGGAGAAAGTGGTTCGGCGTTAAGGCCTCCTGTTCTGAAGACTCCAGTGGAATATAGGTCAGGGGCCTGGAGTTGACAACCGACTCTGCTTCTGTGATGACTGTCTGTAGCACCTCATCGCTTGGAGAATGTGGGTGTTCTATTATCGCTGTCATTGCTGTCTTTACTGAGCGCACCATGCGCTCCCACGATCCTCCCATATGCGGAGCCGACGTATCTCGTTGCAAACTGTCTCTCCATTTCCATGTAGAAATCGTCGATGATAATCGTCAACAACAAGGTACGTTACATGATGCATCTTCTGTAGTGGAATCGGGTACTTCGCATCTGCAGGGGCTGCGCTGAGTCTACTGTTCATTCTGATGACACCGGTTTCGTCGATAAAGGGGGACAGTCGATACAGAGGGCTGGACTTTGGAATTGATACAGGGCAATCGAGTTCCGATAAGTTGCGTTGTAAAACAGCATACTCGTCTGGATACGTTTCAGTTTGTACCTGTCGCCACAGGAGATTTTCGGCATCATACAAATCCTTCTGTGTCAAACGGTTCGGTTTAGACGCCTTTTCCCCTTTGAATCGTCGTACTGCCTGCAGAACGGTAGCTGTAGTCCTCAGTAGTCGGTTCCAATTAGAGAATCTTGAGACGTCGATGATGTTGGAGTAGAGTAGTGCCAGCCCCCTGGTGAGATAGCTAGTATATGAGTTTGTGAGAGTCCATGAGTATATGAGTTTGTGAGTGTAACAATCGACGAAGCATAAGTGCTAATTTGTATTCTGACGATGAATGTTTGTTTTTTCTCCAGTCCGTACTAGTCCGCTGTTGTAAATAGACGTCGTTTGTAAACAGTCCGTGTTATTCATATTTTCAATATCACGCGAATCCCGGGACGGGTTTGTGTCCGGTCGATCGGTTGACTGCGCTGGGATTCCATCAGGTTATGGCCCAGATTTCGTGAAAATAATGAATTAAAAGTGTTCTCTGTTCTGAGAGGCATTTAAATGTGAATTGAAGTGAATGATTCCGAACGATTTTTCCCCCGGTGGGTACACCTAAATGCTGCTGTCGAATAGCAGGTTTAGAAGCAAGGCTAGAAGACATTGTTTATGCCGGGAAAGGTGCTGTTGGTTGTAGGACGATTAAAAACGAAACGATCAACTAGGGACGGTACGGAGTGAAGGTTTTTTGATGACGAAGTATAGCCACCATTACGCCGATGGTGTTGCGGAAAATATTTTTATCTCTGCAGACGTGTGTGTGACGGACTAGTAAGTGCTATTTTGATGTGTTGACTGAAGTGTAGCGGTAGCAAGGAGAATACATTTTACTAAGCGGTATGCAATCGCAAGGAAAGCTACACAGTGGTTCAAAGAGGTGTTTTTTTTTTGTCGGCGTAAAGTAGTAACTGTTGAGAAATATGGATGAAACGAAGATAACTTTTGATCGGTTGAATGACTTCAACTGGAGTACGTGGCGGTTTAGGATGGAGCTAATGCTCATGAGGGAAGACTTGTGGACGATTGTGAAGAACCCTAAGCCCGAAGTAGAGGATATAACGTCAGCATGGATACGGAAAGACGAGAAGGCTCGAGCTATGATAGGATTAGCACTGGAAGATAGCCAGTTACGCCATATTATGGGAACCGTTTGTGCAAAAGAGATGTGGGATGTGCTAAAAGGATATCACGAACGGGGTTCATTGACGAACAAGATTAATGCTTTGCGGAAACTGTGTTCGTTACGCCTGGTCGAAGGAGCGAGTATGTCCAGTCATCTGGTGGAAGTGGAAAAGCTTGTTCATCGTTTATCAAGAATGGGTGAAGCGTTGAAAGAACATTTGGTCGGGGCGATTATTTTGTCCAGTTTGCCGAAGTCATATAATCCACTAGTTACTGCACTCGAAGGTCGTCCGGAAGAGGACTTGAAAGTGGAATATATAAAGGGGAAGCTACTGGATGAATGGCGTAGAAAAAGTGAAAGCGAAAACCGTAACAACGTGCAAGAGAAAGCGATGAAAGCAACCACTTTTTTGGAATATCGAAGAAATGTACGGGTGTGTCATCATTGTAAAGAAAAAGGCCATGTGTGGAGAAACTGTCTAGTATTGCAAGAAGAAGTAAGACCAAAAATGAAGAGCAAGCAGGATCAAGTGGAGTCGATGATTGTCCAGCATCCGGAACCAGGAGGAAGTGGTACTATAGGAGGAGTGTGCTTTAGGACGACCACGACGACAACCGGAAGAGCGTTGACAAGGCAAAAGTGGATTTTGGATACTGGTTGTACTAAGCACATGACTGGTTCGGAAGGAAGCTTGGTCAGAAAAATGTTGTGGAATGAGAAGGTTACGTTGGCAGATGGCAGAACAGTGACGACCAAAGGAAGAGGGCAAGGAAGAATCTTCGGGCGTGGATTAGATGGAAAGCCGGTTGACATGAAGCTGAAGGAGCTCCTGTACGTGCCTGAATTGTCCGGCAACGTACTGTCCGTCAGCCGTATCACCGATGAAGGGTATACTGTGGTGTTTAGTTCAACGAATTGCCGAATCTTGGATGGTAGTACAGTCATTGCAGTTGGTGAGAAAAGCGAAGGGTTGTACTACTTGACGGAGGCTTAACGGAGGTTTCGAGCCAGGAGGAGCAAAACTTTTGTATGTAGTTCATTATGGTAGAGGGGCTGCACTAAGGAGGAGTGTTGGAGTCGAGTAGTGCCAGCCCCCTGGTGAGATAGCTAGTATATGAGTTTGTGAGAGTCCATGAGTATATGAGTTTGTGAGTGTAACAATCGACGAAGCATAAGTGCTAATTTGTATTCTGACGATGAATGTTTGTTTTTTCTCCAGTCCGTACTAGTCCGCTGTTGTAAATAGACGTCGTTTGTAAACAGTCCGTGTTATTCATATTTTCAATATCACGCGAATCCCGGGACGGGTTTGTGTCCGGTCGATCGGTTGACTGCGCTGGGATTCCATCAGATGAGCGGTTGCAGGATAGTGCTGTGAAACAGGAAAGTTGCGCGTAGCTCGATGTCTGTCTCCACTTTACGAGAAGGCTCTACTGGCCACTGCTCTGGTGGTCTGAATAGGAACTCTGGTGCTTTATACCATGGATTCTCCGGGTCAAAACTTAGTCCGTCCTTCCACTTAGTAGCCGCATCCGCCGCGTTCAGTCTGGAAGGCACGTAATGCCACTCATCAACGCTGGTTGTCTCTCCCACACGAAATGCCACAAACTGATGATAACGTCGGCTATCGGATCGTAACCAACACAGTACAGTAGATGAATCAGACCAGAGATAGCGCTTAGTGATCTGGATGTCCAGCGAAGTCAGGACCGAGTCTAGCAACCTTGTTCCTATCATCGCTGATTGGAGCTCAAGACGAGGCACAGAAAGTGGTTTTAAGGGAGCAACCTTCGTTTTAGCTGCAACAAGCGCACATCAGGGTTCTCCGTTATCGACAATACGAAGATAGAGGACTGCTGCACAAGCAACTTCACTCGCATCCACGAACAAATGAGCTTCCACATTTTCGATTGTGGAAGGATCGACACCCTTGAAGAAACAGCGCGGCACTGCTACTTCCTCCAGCCGCTGCATGTACTGACACCAACTTATCCACCTTTCCTGTAGTTCTTCTGGAATCGCTTCATCCCAATCCGTACCAGATCTCCAAATCTGCTGCATGAGAATTTTCCCGTGTACGACAAAGTGGGAAATCAATCCCAGCGGATCAAACAAGGACATTACAGTTCGCAGAACTTGACGTTTGGTGGGCATCGTCGAACTAGTAACCAGCGTTCTGATCTCTTCGTTGATACTGCTCAAATCAAAGGTAAAAATGTCTTTGGCAGGCTTCCAGACTAGACCCAGTACACGTTCGGACTCTGAAGACTTATCCAGATTCATTGAAACTTCCTGTGGTGCACCGCGTTCGCCAATTCTCTCAAGAACTTCAGTTGAGTTGGAGCAGAAATTGCGAATTTCAAATCCTGCCTGGGAGTGGATGTATTTTACTTCGTTGATCAGTGTCACAGCCTCTTCTTCCGTATCCACACTGTCCAGAAAATCGTCCACGTAGTGGTTGTCTGTCACTGCTTTAGCAGCCCTGGGAGAAGTTTCGGCAAACTGTTTCGCATTTTCATTCTTCACAAACTGCGCCAAACTGGGAGAACATGTAGCCCCGAAGGTGGCAACGTCCATCACATAGATCTGCGGTGGCGATTCTGAATGTGGTCTGAACAGGAAACGTTGTGACTGTCTGTCTTCATCACGGATGCGGATCTGATGAAACATCTCCTTTATATCGCCAACAATGGCAATGTTCCTCTGTCTGAAGCGTAGTAGAACTGACATCAGTGCCACTAGAAGGTCTGGACCTTTAAGCAGCATGTCATTGAACGATACTCCTCCAGCTCTAGCCTTGGCATCCCATATCAGTCTCACCTTGGCCGGCTTTTTTGGATTCTGTACAACGCACATTGGAGTAAATCACATCAAAACCTGATCATAAGTGGAAAAACTCAAAATGAAGTAATTGGGTTTTCCGTTGTGTTTTTGCTAAGTGTAGTTATCGTGTAATCGTTTGACAGCTAAGCAGTGTCCAAATGTTTTGTTTACGCTTATCAGAAGAGGTTAAGTGAAGCTGAAGTTTGGCCGTTTTCTTTGATATAACTCACAGCGCGTGCTAGTTTTGACCGTACAAAGTGAATGAAATTGATAGTCAATCAATTCAACGATGCAGTTTGTTAAAGAAGGTTAATGTTGTTATTCTGTTAATTTGAAACTCAAACAAATTGACGTTTCATCTTCAGACTCTAGTAGGGATGTAGGGATCCCGGTATTACCGACTAATTTTTGGTACCGAGATACCGGTACTGACTGAGCCTTGGTACCGGTACTTTCGGTACTGGGAAATCTCTCCCGAGGCGTTGTAATCCGGTCATTAGTATAGCCAATATGCAATGGAAATATTCTAAAACATTTAAAACCAAGTATTATGACAAACAAACGGTTCATATATAAAACCTTTTCTGCAAATCCAAGATATCATAGCAATGATTGGTTTATTGAACATTGAATATTGGAAACCGATTTACTAGCTTTGAATAAAACTTGTTAGATTTTAGGGCTTCTTGTTTTTCTTCAGTTTTTAGAAGGAATCAAGGAAAAAAATCAGTTAAATATTTATCTGTCTTCACCTAGCACCTATCTATGATTTTGCTATATGTAAGGTTGTTCCTGTTTTATTTTAGACTGCCTTAGATACTGGCTATGAAACTGCTCAGAAGCTAAACAATAGCTCTAAAAACAGTTTCATACAACTCATTTCTTTCTGCCTTTTTATCAATGAATAGTTTTTGTTCAATTTAGAATTTCAGGGTTTGATTTTATGACATTCCTGAAAACCGGAAACCACAAATGTCTGGTAAATGGTAGATTTTGTTGTACAAAATATATTACTCTTCAATTAAGTGAAAATTTTCTAGTACCGGTATTTTACCGGTACTACCGGTACTGTGAGCCTCAGTACCGAAATACCGGTACTCATCAAAAGTGGTCGGTACTGCGACCCCTAGACTCTAGTTTAATTTAAAAACGCTTCACTAATACTTCACTTTTGCAAAAGAAAATAAAAAATGAATAACTCTTTTAAAGAAAAACTAGAAAGGACGAGCAAATTCCTTTTAATTCTACTACTGTGCTTATCTTCGGACAGATAGGCCTATTTCGTCTGTGACTTACAGACTTCTTCAGTGTCAAGTGCTCGACTGAAGAAAACCTCGCATTCGTTGTGGTATTTATACTAGGAGTGTATGTGTAGGTACGTGTGTGGGTAAAAGTGTAGGTATAAAAATGTAGGTACAAAATTGTAGGTACAAAATTGTAGGTACAGATTTGTAAAAAAAGGGGTGTATCTACCTGTTAGAAAACAGGGTGTCAATAATAAGATACATAAAGCTAGGAAAAATCCTACCGATTTGGTAGGTAGTCAATTGGTGTTTGTTGTGTTATTTTTTCCTGCCGATTTGGTAGGTAGTCAATTTGTGTTTTGTGTATTGTGTAATGTTTTGTGTGTGTTAGGTAAAAATTTAAACAGCCACGTGTACCCATTGCCCTGATCCTTGTTAAGTAGTTTTTTATTGTTTTGTTTGTAAATTTCTAAACTTTCTGCAACATCAAGTTTCCATGGGTTTGTAATGTGTCGTAAGAGTTTAATATTTGAAGTATTCAAAAAATGTCCTTCATTGAAAATATGTTCAGCAACTTTAGATTTAAAATGATGAATGAGTCCCTTGTCTGTGTCTTTGTGTGCTTTTGATACTTCCGTTATGTGTTCTTTGAATCGTGTGTTGAGTGTGCGTTTTGTTTGTCCTATGTATATTTTGTCACAGTGATTACATGTTACTTTGTAAACACCAGATTTTGTTAAGTTGTCCAACGGGTCTTTCGTAGATCCTAAGAGAGTTTGAAGTTGGTTAGCTTTGCTTGTGAAAACTAATTCAAAACCAAACTTTCTGAGAATTGGTCGGAGTTTTTTGGTGTCATTGTTGTAGTTCACAGTTATCCGTTTAAGTGTAGGTTCTGTCCGTGTCAGTGTAGTCAAAGAACGTCTGTATTGTTGTTGTGTCTTTTTGTTGATGATCTGTTGTATTGTTTGTTTTGTGTAACCGTTCAACTGTGCTGTTTCGAAAATGTAATTAAGTTCTTTCGTTTTTCCTGTTTCACTAAGTGGAAGTGTCTGCATTCGGTGTATCATGTGATTGAAGGATGCAATTTTGTGTTGATGTGAGTGATTTGATGAATAGAACAGATCGGTGAAGTACTAGATTTGTAGTAATGAGCTGAATTTTAGTATGGTGAGAAGGTCGATTCTCCGTTTCTGTAATGAAATGGTGCAAAAAGCGTGGGTATTATGATTCCTTGCCTTATTTGATGCTGTTTGAGCAAAACTTTGGGCAACAGTGTTGTTGTTTTCTTCATTTCTTGCAACATAAACAACATAGTTATCCAAAGTTTTGCTCAAACAGCATCAAATTAGACAAGGAATCATAATACCCACGATTTTTGCACCATTTTATTACAGAAACGGAGAATTGACCTTCTCACCATACTAAAATTCAGCTCATTACTACAAATCTAGTACTACAACGAACGTGCCCCATTTGGAATAGTGCGTTGAGTGTGTCGGTTTTCTGTAAATTTCGAAGGAAAGTGTTGATTCTTGTTTTACGATGAGTATGTCCAAAAATGGTAGTTGGTTGTTCTGTTCAATTTCACAAGTGAATTCGATGTTTTTGTGTGCATTATTGATATTGTTCAAGATTTCAGGTAAAAGATGTTTCTTAACAATGCTAAACACGTCGTCAACGTATCTCCACCAGACTTCAGGAAGCTGTTTGTTGTTTTCTAAGCGTTTTTCCAAATTTGCCATGAAAATTTCACTTAAAAATGGAGAAAGTGGATTGCCCATGGGGGCACCATTAAGTTGTTTGTAGGTTTCATTTCTGAACGAAAAATAATTTTCTTCCATACAAAGTTTGGTTAATTTGATGTATGTACGAACTTTCTTAATCCAATCTGAATTTGAATCTTCATATTGGTTCAGAAGCCAATCTTCTAGTAGGTTAATGGCCTCTTTAACTGGAATGCTTGGAAATAGTGATTTAACGTCGAATGAAACTAAAATTTCATCGTCGTTAACGGATAAATTCTGTACTAGTTCTGTGAATTGTTCGGAATTCTTGACAGATCTACTGTGAAATTTTTTAGGCATGTTTTGGAATTCTTGTACTAAATATTTGGCAATTTTGTGTGTAGGTGAACCAATGGCTGAAACAATCTCACGCATTTCATTTCCAGGTTTATGAACTTTGGGAAGTCCTTTTATTCTTGGCAATGAAGGGTTAGATTCTTTCAGGCTTCTTATGACGCTTCCTAACTTTCCTTCGAAATTTACAGAAAACCGACACACACTCAACGCACTATTCCAAATTCATCAAATCACTCACATCAACACAAAATTGCATCCTTCAATCACATGATACACCGAATGCAGACACTTCCACTTAGTGAAACAGGAAAAACGAAAGAACTTAATTACATTTTCGAAACAGCACAGTTGAACGGTTACACAAAACAAACAATACAACAGATCATCAACAAAAAGACACAACAACAATACAGACGTTCTTTGACTACACTGACACGGACAGAACCTACACTTAAACGGATAACTGTGAACTACAACAATGACACCAAAAAACTCCGACCAATTCTCAGAAAGTTTGGTTTTGAATTAGTTTTCACAAGCAAAGCTAACCAACTTCAAACTCTCTTAGGATCTACGAAAGACCCGTTGGACAACTTAACAAAATCTGGTGTTTACAAAGTAACATGTAATCACTGTGACAAAATATACATAGGACAAACAAAACGCACACTCAACACACGATTCAAAGAACACATAACGGAAGTATCAAAAGCACACAAAGACACAGACAAGGGACTCATTCATCATTTTAAATCTAAAGTTGCTGAACATATTTTCAATGAAGGACATTTTTTGAATACTTCAAATATTAAACTCTTACGACACATTACAAACCCATGGAAACTTGATGTTGCAGAAAGTTTAGAAATTTACAAACAAAACAATAAAAAACTACTTAACAAGGATCAGGGCAATGGGTACACGTGGATGTTTAAATTTTTACCTAACAACACAAAACATTACACAATACACAAAACACAAATTGACTACCTACCAAATCGGCAGGAAAAAAATAACACAACAAACACCAATTGACTACCTACCAAATCGGTAGGAATTTTCCTAGCTTTATGTATCTTATTATTGACACCCTGTTTTCTAACAGGTAGATACACCCCATTTTTACAAATCTGTACCTACAATTTTGTACCTACAATTTTGTACCTACATTTTTATACCTACACTTTTACCCACACACGTACCTACACATACACTCCTAGTATAAATACCACAACGAATGCGAGGTTTTCTTCAGTCGAGCACTTGACACTGAAGAAGTCTGTAAGTCACAGACGAAATAGGCCTATCTGTCCGAAGATAAGCACAGTAGTAGAATTAAAAGGAATTTGCTCGTCCTTTCTAGTTTTTCTTTAAAAGAGTTATTCATTTTTTATTTTCTTTTGCAAAAGTGAAGTATTAGTGAAGCGTTTTTAAATTAAACTAGAGTCTGAAGTAACAAGTTCTACTAAAAGCTCTAAAGTAATAGTAAAGTAAATTGACGTTGAATTTACACACAATATATGAAAAAATTGAACAAAATATTTGATGGAATCCTTTACCGTACATTCAAAATGAAATAAGTTGATTTTCCGGCTGTTTCCGGAAAATCTGCGTTTAGTGTATGATAAAACTATTGTTCCTCTTTCAAATGCAAAAAGAAAACCTTCCGGATGTTTCCGATTTCAAAAGTTGCAACACTTTGAAAAAATCGTGATAATTATATTATTATATGATATTATTTGCCCTAAAACACTATTTGGCCCTCTGAACGTGTTTTTGCTGAAAACTAGAATTTCAAGCAAAAAAAAGAAGTTTAAAATCGGTCAACTGGTTCAAAAGTTGTGATTTTTTGAAAAAATTTAGTTTCGAAAAATCTTGAATTTTACAATCATAAAATTGGTCACCCTAATGACGAAATAAAAAAAAAACGAAAACTATGAAATACGTTTCATTACTAATTTGGGTTTCGAAAATGCGTCAAAATAATTTTGATCAGTTTTGATGTACTAGGTGCTCCACTGTGCAACGCCCAATGGTAGATGCCAGACTCTAGATGGTTCCGTAGACTGCAGCTCCTCAGGTGTAATTCGATGAGCATATCCCTTGGCCTCATAGTCTGCAATCTGCTCTCTCACCTTCACTTTAAGTATTGGATCCTTACTCAACCGTTTTTCCAAAGCGTTCAGCCGTCTCACTGCCATTGGGTAACTGTCCGGGAAGCGGATGTGATCGAACCTCCATAACAGTCCCGTTTCGAAAGCACCGTTCACCCGTCGAGTTGTTGCTTCCATGATTTCACGCGCTCGTGTGTCTTTTTTGGGTTCTGGTTTTACTGTAACACTGGATTCCTCAACTGCGAAAAATTGTTTCATCCACTGATGTAGTTCTCTATTTCCAAGTTCGCCGTCCAAATGGAGATTCAGCTGTTCTATGACTGTACTACTATCCGAGCTCTTCCCGAAGATACACCAACCGAGGCGTGTTTTCGTAGCAACTGGCTCGTTGTCTTTTCCCTCTCGTAGACGCAGCGAAGTTAGCAGTCGGACATGTTCGATTCCGATGATGATACCAGGGGCAGCATCCGCATAACTACGAACTGGCAAACCTTTTAGGTGATGGTAGGAACGCTGCAACTCATCGTAGCACGTAGTCTGTCTCGGCAGCCGAAGAGCCTGTACTGTTCGGACGTTGTGGAGTTTAAACTTCTTGCTTTCACCGCTGATGACAATACTGATTCGTTGCGATTCCTTCTCCTCTCTCGATATATTTCCAGTCCAACTTAAACAGAAGCCGTCCGTAGGACCGTGAATACCCAGCGCCTTTGCGATGCCGGATTCAAGAAGCGTAGAGGAAGACCCGTCATCCAAGAAAGCGTAGGTTTTGACCTGCTGACCGTTACCGTGGATGGTTACCGGTATATACCGGAACAGCGAGTATGTCATCGAATTGTGTAGATTGTTGTGCACTACAATTTTTGGATCCACGGTGGATTGTGAAGCTTCAGCCACTTTGGTGTTTCCCAGCGGACGACTTGCAAAGGAGCGCAGAAGTTTATGGTGAAATGTTTTGCACCCATCTACGCCGCATTCCTTCCTAGCACGACAGGGCCATCGACGATGAGGCACAAGACAACTTCGGCACAAGTTCTTCAGCTTCACAGCTTTCCATCTACCCTCAATGTCAAGTGCCTTAAACTGCATACAATCTGCTATCTCGTGACTTGGTTTGTCGCAATACAGACATGTCCTATTCGCTGATTCCTTCAGCTGTTTGCCTACGTTGACTGACGACGACTTTATTTCCTGTTGGTCCTCTGTATGAACGTACAGCTTCGGTTTCTCCTTTCCAATTTTACTCGGCTTGGAACTAGTTGCGAGGCTATCGATGGGAAGCGTAACATCCGAGGCCATCACTACTATCTCGGACATGAATGCGCTAAATGCCGCCAGGTTGACATAAGCGCACCTACTTTTATGGTACGACCACTGCATTTTAAGCTGAGGGGGCAATTTCTCAACTAACTCGTGGAGTAAAGAGGGATTCCACAAATGATCAGCTAAATTTGCGATTTTCATGTGATCCACAACATTCTGAACCGCTAGACCAAATGTGATCTGTGATTGCAAATTATCGGACTTTGGAGAAGGAACTGCGCGTAACTTCTGAAGAAGAGAGTGGATCAATACTTCTGGCCGCCCATATAACTAGAAGTTGTGACGAAGAACCTGTTGGCGCAACCACACAGCTTGTTCAATGTAAACATTATCGCGTTTGACATTTCACAAACTTTTGCAGCAAGATGAAGTTGGGTAAGGTTTCATGTGGCACAATTATGAAGCCTTGTCTGGAGTAAAACAAAACGGGCTATTTTCATTGTTATTTATATATAGCAGTGTGGCAGCGAGGATATCATCGGGACCAGTGGATACGGAGATCGGGAGTTCGATTCCAAGTAGCGGTAAATACTTTAATTATTCAATTTAGAAAGCGATAATAACAGTTGTCACATGTATTGCGTCGCGGTATTCATAACCTAATTATATTTAATCGATCAATTTGGGGATGTCGTATAACTATTATTTAACAACTGTGAAAAGGCTAAAAAAGCGCCTTCTCAAGATGTTATTCAGTTAGTGGTTACATAGGAGCCGGGAAAAAAACTATCAATTGGTGGCATAGAAGCTGCTTACACAGCATATACAGTATCGGACAATAAAATTGCACCAAAGCCGTTTTCCCATACAAAATAGTCAACTTTAGATTGCCATATCTCAGGTATCTCTTAACCGATTATTTTCATTTTTCTGTGACGAACTACAAAACATTTCAATTCTCAAAAACTATTGAAAAAAAAAAAACAAAAAATACTGAAGTCATATCATGTTCGTCTCTTCAGCAAATGTATTCGTCATTACACAAGAATCATATTTGCCGAAGACACCATAATGATATGACGTAACGAGGTTTTGCTACAAAACTTTTTGACTTGGTGCATTTTTATTGTCACAATCCAACCTATCTGTAACTTTTTTATCAATAATTATCACCAAACTTTTTCAATAGTTTTTGAGAATTGAAATGTTTTGTAGTTCGTCACAGAAAAATGAAAACAATCGGTTGAGAGATAACTGAGATGTGGCAATCTAAAGTTGACTATTTTGTATGGGAAAACGACTATGGTGCATTTTTATTGTCCGATACTGTACATGTAGATTAAGTTCGCCAGATTTATTGGTATAGGGCTTACATAGAAGCTGGCGTTCATATGTACAACACAGTAACTCAGCATCAAGCCGTATTGAGGATGCTTTGTTGACGTTTACATTCACAATAAATGTTAGTTGGGATCATATCACATCACATGTGGTGATGTGACACCTATGAAACATATGTAATTCTGGGTCTTACGATAGCCGTGTAAATCTAATGGTTCATAGCTGGTCCCAGCCCCCATTTATTACCCAAACCTCTTTTACTAATCCACAGTGCATTTGTTGCTTTTTCTATGGCATAATGTAAGTGTGAATTCCATTTCAATTTACTTTCCAAAATATCTCCCAAATACTTTACCACATCCTTTCACTTTTTTGATCGATGTGGTTGAACTATTCTGATTTAACGAAATTACACGTTCCGGTAACATTTCATTAATCCAATTAACGATACATACGTCGAAGCCACACTTCAACATTATCCACATTGTCTAAATATCAAGAAAATATGCAAGTAAAATATCTTTTGTTTCATTTTTTTTTTAGAAATAAGTGTATGCACGACATTTACAGTTGATTGATCAGTTCGAAATGAAACTTATTTTTGTTCAAAGGATATTTTTGAATATACGGTATAAGTTGGGCTGCAAAACGGTGAGTCGATAAGGAGAATGTCCAACATAGCTCTGGTCCTCACAAATTCTTTCCTCATGCGTCCACGAGTCAAGCGATGACAAAGGCTGCCAGCTAAGAGTTGTGTGCTTAGCTTGTAGTGCAGCCTGGGCACTGTTGTCCTTCTGACTTCAGCTAGATTGAGGAGGTACAACCCGAGCGTCTGTTCACCAAGGAGGTGCGGCTCAAACAGCGTCTGTTCTGGCATCCAGCGGCTGAGTAAGAAGCGCTGCACCACGCCCAGCTAGATCCAAGATAGTAGCCTCATCAGAGTGATCGTTCCAGGGTTGGCTGGGACGTTAAACAGAACTGGCACGATGGCCCTCCGGCGAGACAGGAGTGTTGGCGTAGGCCTAATAAGCCACCCGTAAAAATCCCCATTGCGAATAACTTAGGAGAAAATACGACTCGATACAATCGGCATAGACCCACGCGACGAAATAAGGACTACGATTGGAAAATTGGAACATGGAATTGCAAGTCACTAGGTTTCGCAGGATGTGACAGGACATTTCGACATCGTGGCGTTGCAGGAACTTTGTTGGACTGGACAGGAAGTATGGAAAAGCAGGCATCGAGCGGCTACCTTCTACTAGACGTGTGCGCCGAATATTCGGCGTAAAATCGGCGTGCATCGGCGTGGGGCTTCTCAAACAATTATGAACAAAGTAAACTACTTTCTAATGATTGGATTGCAACAAATGGACATCTAGCTATGTGCTGCTGCAGAAATTTTTTGGTTTTGATGATGGTAGCCTTTCTGAGAAGGGATACGCCGATCGGCGTGCGGTTTTCACGCCGCCGCCGCCGTTTGCCACGCCGACACGCCGATGCTTCCTGGATCGGCTTCAAACAACATAACCATAAACTTTTTCCACCCTTTACCTATCCCCGTTTAAAAAATATAGTATTTTTGGTTCTTGTTGGCTTGGGGAGCCGCACGCCGATGCACGCCGATTTCTCATCGGCGCGGCGCGGCGCGGCGGCGCACACCTCTACCTTCTACCAAAGCTGTGACACCACCAATGACCTAGGAACAGGATGCGACAACGTGTGATCGGGTGACAGCCTATCAACGCAAGGATGTGCATGTTAAGAGTTAAGGACCGTCAACTACAGCATCATCAACGTCCACTGCCCACACGAAGGGAGACCTGATGACGAGAAAGAAGCGTTCTACGCGCAGTTAGAGCAAACATACGATAGTTGCTCGCCGCGTGACGTGAAAATCGTTTTCGGTGACATGAACGCGCAGATGGGAAGCGAGGAAATGTACAGACCGGTAATCAGGCCTGCACGCCGTATCGAATGATAACGGCCAGCGATTCGTAAACTTTGTAGCCTCCCGTGGTATGGTAGTCCGAAGCACCTTCTTCCCTCGCAAAGATATCCACAAAGCCACTTGGAGATCACCCGACCACCATACAGAAAACCAAATCGAGCACGTTCTAATCGACGGTAATTTTTTCTCGGATATAACCAATGTCCGCACATACCGCAGTGCGATTATAGATTCGGATCACTACTTAGTCGCTGTATGCATGAGCTCAAAACTTTCGACAGTTATCACCACGCGTCGATGTCGAACGCCGCGGACCAACATCGAGCAGCTGCGTAACGTAGAAATGGCTCAAGACTACGCGCAGCAGTTAGCAGTGGCCCTACCAACGGAAGAGCAGCTTGGCGCAGCTACACTTGAAGATGGCTGGAGGGACATCCGATTCGCCATAGGTAGTACCTCGGCTACAGCACTAGGCTTCGCGATTCCGAATCACAGAAACGACTGGTACGACGGCGAATGTGAACAGTTGAAAAACGAGGAGAATTTAACATGGGCGAGAATGCTGCAACACCGTACGAGAGCGAACGAGGTACGTTACAGACAGGCGCGGAACAGGCAGAACTCAGTCTTCCGGATGAAGAAGCGCCAGTAGGAAGAACGAGATCGCGAAGCGATGGAAGAACTGTACCGCGCTAAGGACACACGAAAGTTCTACGAGAAGCTGAACCGCTCGCGCAGAGGCTTTGTACCACAAGCCGACATGTGCCGAGATAATCACGGGAATATTCTCACGAGCGAGCGTGAGGTGGTCGAGAGTTGGCGGCAGCATTACGATGAGCACTTCAATGGCGACGTTGCAAGTACCGAAGGTGGCGTGGTAACAGATCTAGGAGTGTGTGCACAGCACGAAAGACTTCCGGCCCCTGACCTTCAAGAGATTGAGGAGGAGGTTGGCCGGTTGAAAAACAATAAAGTCGCTGGAGCAGATTAACTACCAAGCGAGCTTCTAAAATACGGTGGAGAAGCACTGGTGAGAGCACTACACTGGGTCATTACCAAGATTTGGGAGGAGGAAGTATTACCGGAGGAATGGATGGAAGGTATCGTGTGTCCCATCTACAAAAAGGGCGACAAGTTGGATTGCGCGATCACACTACTGAGTGCTGCCTACAAGATACTCTCTCAATTTTTATGCCGCCGTCTATCACCGATTGCAAGAGAGTTCGTGGGGCACTATCAGGCGGGATTTATGGGTGAACGTGCTACAACGGACCAGATGTTCGCCATCCGCTAGGTGTTGCAGAAATGCCGCGAATACAACGTGCCCACACATCACTTGTTCATCGATTTCAAATCGGCGTATGATACAATCGACCGAGAACAGCTATGGCAGATTATGCACGAATACGGATTTCCGGATAAACTGATACGATTGATCAAGGCGACGATGGATCGAGTGATGTGCGTAGTTCGAGTATCAGGGACACTCTCGAGTCTCTTCGAATCTCGCAGTGGGTTACGGCAAGGTGATGATCTTTCGTGCTTGATGTTTAACATTGCTTTAGAGGGTGTAATTAGGAGAGCGGGGATAAACATGAGTGGAACGATTTTCACGAAGTCCGTTCAGCTGCTTGGTTTCGCTGATGATATTAATATTATTGCACGTAAATTTGAGACGATGGCGGAAACGTACATCCGACTAAAGAGTGAAGCCAGGCAAATCGGATTAGTCATTAATGTGACGAAGACAAAGTACATGATGGCAAAGAGCTCCAGGGAGGAATCACCGCGCCCGCCACTTCGAATTTATATCGACGGTGATGAAATCGAGACGGTTGAAGAATTCGTGTACTTAGGCTCACTAGTCACCGCCGATAACGACAGAAACAGAGAAATTCAGAGATGCATTGTGGCAGGAAATCGTGCTTACTTTGGACTCCGCAGAACTATACGATCGAATGAAGTTCGCCGTAACACGAAGTCAGCTATCTGCAAAACGCTGATTAGACCGGTCGTCCTCTATGGGCACGAAACATGGACCCTACGTGCAGAGGACCAACGCGCCCTTTGAGTTTTCGAACGGAAGGTGTTGCGTACCATCTACGGCGGAGTGCAGATGGAAGACGGGACTTGGAGAAGGTGAATGAACCACGAGCTGCATCAGCTGCTGAGAGAATCAACCATCGTCCACATCGCGAAAATCGGGAGGCTACGGTGGGCGGGTCACGTCATCAGCATGTCGGATAGCAACCCGATTGAAATGATTCTCGAGAGCAATCCGACCGGTACAAGAAGATATGTGGTGCGCAGCGAGCTAGGTGAATCAAGTGGAGGACGATCAGCGGACTCTTTGCAGAGTTCGGAACCGGTGACCGAATCGAAAGGAGAGGACTCCTACGTACAGCAGAGGACACTCAGGCCTTATTTTGACCTGTAAGTATGTAAGCGACCATTTGGAATGTGAGAACTTCAGAGCATCACCATTTCGCAGATTTTGCATCCCAGATCATTTTACGTCGTCTGTCACCTAGAACAAATGAGTTCGTGGGAAGTTGTCCAGCCGGCTTCATCGACGGCCGATCGACAAAGGTTTCAACACATCGCCTGTTCATCGAATTCAAGATGGCATACGACAGTATCGACCGCACAGAGCTATAGAAAATCATGGACGAAAACGGCTTTCCTGAGAAACTGACTAGACCGGCCAGACTACTCAAAGCAACGATGGGCTGCGACGCGACAAGGTGACGGACTCTCATGCCTACTTTTCAACTTAGCTCTGAAAGGTGTAATGCGATGGGCCGGGCTCAACAATCGGGGCACGATTCTCACTTAATCCGGTCAACTTGTGTGCTTCGCGGACGACATAGACATTTTTTTTTATTCCTTGTTGG
Source organism: Aedes albopictus (assembly GCF_035046485.1). Classification (NCBI taxonomy): domain Eukaryota; kingdom Metazoa; phylum Arthropoda; class Insecta; order Diptera; family Culicidae; genus Aedes; species Aedes albopictus. Next base: position 143,065,588 of record NC_085137.1, on the reverse strand, counting down.
GTATATAAATCACTGTGACCAGTTTTTAGATCTATTGTGACGACATAGACATTATCGTGAGGGTATTTGGAACGAGGGCAGAGCCGTACCCCCGCCTGAATTGCGAAGCAGCAAAGATCGGACTGGTAGTGAATGCGTCATCGGATCTGCCTAAGTAGGAATGCCGCGATAGATGCAAATATGTAACTTCGAGGTGGTGAAGGAATTCGTCTACCTCGGATCCCTACCGGCAACTGACAACAATGTGAGTTGTAAAATCTGAAGGCGCATCATCAGTGAAAGTTGGATCTATTACGCACTCCAGAAGAAGATGCGGTCTAAAAAGATTCACCCCAAACCAAATGCACCATGTACAAAATGCTTATGAGACTGGTGGTCCTCTACGGACACAAGAGACGGACCATGCTCGAGAAGGACCTGCAAGCACTCATAGTTTTCGAACGATACGTGCCAAGGACGATCTTCGGTGATGTGCAGGAGAACGGAGTGTGGTGACTAAGGGTGAACCTCGAGCTCGCTGCATTCTACGGTGGACCCAGCATTCAGAAAGTGGCCAAACCCGGAAGGATACTGAGGGTAGTGCGAGTTTCAAGAATGCTGGACAACAACCCTTCGAAGTTGGTGCTCGCTACCGACCCGGTTGGTACAAGAAGGCGTAGAACGCAGAGAGCATAATGGGTGTACCAGGTGGAGCGTAATTTGGCGAGCATTAGGAACAAATACATGTATATGTAATGATCACATTAACTTCAATAACGTACATAAATTTCTAAAATTGATGCAGTTGTTAAAATCACAAAACTCCTTCTGTGATCAAGGTCACAAGACCTAAGTGCATTATCACGAATTATGTCGTCGGTTATGTTCCACATCCGACTTAACCAAATTATCGTCCATCACTTGCCTGTATAACAAACTAACATCTTCCGGCTATCACTTGCTACCACATTCGCCCATTTTTACCTGCCCCGGCACCCTGCAGTGTCTGTCGGACTCCGAATATAGCATCTGGAGAGAAATATCAACGAAATATGCTCGCCGAGATGCCTGTCGTGATAGCCAGCGTCACCACCGTCATCGTCGTCGTTGGGGGATCGTTCAATTGAATAATAACTTAGCGTTTGCCTAAAGTATGTAGAATGTACTTTTCTGCAAAGATCACATTCTCCATTTCTTTTCTCCTACTGAGCAGCACCAACAACGCGTTGTTTCCGTATACGTTGACGTGCGGGTGCGGCTATGTTGACGACAAGGACTTCAAGAAGATGTAGTTGGGAGCACGCGGATCAGCAGAATCCATAGCTATAAACGCACAGTGGCATTACTCAAAATGTCATGGTGAAGGTGTCTTAATAGTTATTTATGTAACGAGTTGCAAAAAGTTTTTTTTTCAGCACGAATCGTAAATTTTTCCAACGAGGCTTGTCGAGTTCAACGAAAAAAAAAAAATTAAGATGTAGACCTGTTTTAAACTTTTACAGGAAACTTTTCCCCCTGTGCGCCAACATCATAGAGGTGGAACAATCGCGTTTCAAATTGCAGTGTGGAGAACCTTTCTAAATTGAGTTTAATTTAAAAATTCAATTCAACTTTGCGCGAGACGGCAACGCACACACACAGCTTTCTACAGCGACTGACCGATTGCCGTTTCGACAACACATTTCGATCCTAGGGGTGGGTATTGAAGAAGTTCGACTATTTGAACCCTTGTGCTGAAACACTAATGTTGTTATTTTCGGAAAATCAATTCTACAGCAGGTGTGTGTAATACGGCGATTGAATCCTAATCAAAGATCCATAGCTCCACATTGTCATTGAACCTCGTGTCCGCGCATGCCGCGCCGAGGCAGATGAGCAAACCAGTTTGAATTATCCATGCGGCAGCAACAATGACCTTAGCCAGTCTGACCGGCCACACCATCAGTAATCATTCCACTCACGGAGCACATAAATTGGTAATTAATTGGTTGTTCCGAAGTGTCACGATGTGCTTCAACGACACCGATGGATTGTTCCGAACCAGGACATTTCGCTGAACACAGTTTCAATTTAGAGACAGTTATAAATTATTACACTCGTGCACCATGCGACACCACTCAAGCGCGATTAGACACTGTTTTCGATCGAGAATGTGTCCACGAAAACGACTAATCACTAATTTATATCTCCAGCACACGTCCCAAACCTGAACCACCCTCACAATACCCGGACGACAACCAACGGCAAATTAGGCATTACCAATATTCGTTAGTATCACCTATTTCGTTCGTACTCCTAGGGAGAAAGAGAAAAATCCGCGCGCGCGACGGCGACCGTGTCTTGTCGAGGCAAAGTTTCAAACAGAACTAGAAACCTGAGTCCACCGTTGTGACGATTTATATTTTGAATTGAGTGAATTGGATATCTCCTCCGTCCTCCCCCGTCGTCGGTGTTGGATGTTGTGGGCATACTGAGCTGAGCTGAGCTAGCATTCGTGGGGTTCCTCGTCCGCTGAGCAGACGATTGCGGCTGTCTGTTGGTTGGTTGAAAGGGGGATGCAAGTTTGTTATTATCTGTTTGCAGGACCACTACTGACTGGCGCAATTGGGGTGCACTGGGCGGCGATCGAGGGGACGGTTAAGCCGGTTTCAGTTTTGGTTTTGGGTTTTATTGGCATTAAATTAGCTAATTAAAACGAACCGTTTCATGTGCCTGACTTGACTAGTCATTTAAATGAATACGGATAGAAATTTGAGTACTGTGAATCGTTTAATAATCTAATTCTGCAGGGGATAGTTTTTATTGGGTAAAATGGGATATTCCACAACTACATGAAGTTAGGGTGATTCTAGTACAATGTTTTTTTTTTTGTTCCCGAGTAGCAAGATTAGTTAATGTTCTTGGGGAAACATGTAAAGCAGGTGTTTGCTTTTTCATGTTCTTCTTTTCTCATTTTTCTTAATGTCTTAATCCTGCCTGACGTAAAGACAAAGACTGCTTCTCATCTTAGAGTTCTATGAGCACTTCCACCGTTTTCTATTGAGAGCGATCTTCGCACATTGACCATTGTGCATTGACCATTGTGCGGGTGGCAGCCGATCAACGCAAGGATGTGCATGTTGAGAGTTAAGGGCCGTTTCTTCAACTACAGCATCATCAACGTCCACTGCCCACACGAAGGGAGACCCGATGACGAGAAAGAAGCGTTCTACGCGCAGTTAGAGCAAACATACGATGGTTGCTCGCCGCGTGACGTGAAAATCGTTGTCGGCGACATGAACGCGCAGGTAGGAAGGGAGGAAATGTACAGACCGGTAATCGGGCGAAATAGCCTGCACGCCGTATCGAATGATAACGGCCAGCGATGCGTAAACTTTGCAGCCTCCCGTGGTATGGTAGTCCGAAGCACCTTCTTCCCCCGCAAAGATATCCACAAAGCCACCTGGAGATCACCCGACCAACAAACAGAAAATCAAATCGACCACGTTCTAACCGACGGTAAATTCTTGGATATAACCAACGTCCGCACATACCGCAGTGCGAATATAGATTCGGATCACTACTTAGTCGCTGTATGCATGCGCTCAAAACTTTCGACAGTTATCACCACGCGTCGAAGTCGAACGCCGCGGCTCAACATCGAGCAACTTCGTAACGTAGAAGTGGCTCAAGACTACGCGCAGAAGTTAGCAGTGGCCCTACCAACGGAAGAGCAGCTTGGCGCAGCTACACTTGAAGATGGCTGGAGGGACATCCGATCCGCCATAGGTAGTACCTCGACTACAGCACTAGGCTTCGCGACTCCGAATCACAGAAACGACTGGTACGACGGCGAATGTGAACAGTTGAAAAACGAGAAGAATGCAGCATGGGCGAGAATGCTGCAACACCGTACGAGAGCGAATGAGGCACGTTACAAACAGGCAGAACTCAGTCTTCCGGATGAAGAAGCGCCTGCAGGAAGAACGAGATCGCGAAGCGATGGAAGAGCTGTACCGCGCTAAGGACACACGAAAGTTCTACGAGAAGCTGAACCGCTCGCGCAGAGGCTTTGTGCCACAAGCCGACATGTGCCGAGATAATCACGGGAAGATTCTCACGAGCGAGCGTGAGGTGATCGAGAGGTGGCGGCAGCATTACGATGAGCACCTCAATGGCGACGTTGCAAGTATCGAATTGGCGTCGTAACAGATCTAGGAGTATGTGCACAGGACGAAAGACTTCCGGCCCCTGGCCTCCAAGAGATTGAGGAGGATGTTGGCCGGTTGAAAAACAACAAAGTCGCTGGAGCAGATCAACTAGCAAGCAAGCTTCTAAAATACGGTGGAGAAGCACTGGTGAGAGCACTACACAGGGTCATTACCAAGATTTGGGAGGAGGAAGTATTACCGAAGGAATGGATGGAAGGTATCGTGTGTCCCATCTACAAAAAGGGCGACAAGTTGGATTGCGGGAACTACCGCGCGATCACACTACTGAGCGCTGCCTACAAGATACTCTCTCAAATTTTATGCCGCCGTCTATCATCGATTGCAAAAGAGTTCGTGGGGCAATATCAGGCTGGATTTATGGGCCAACGCGCTACAACGGACCAGTTGTTCGCCATCCGCCAGGTGTTGCACAAATGCCGCGAATACAACGTGCCCACACATCACTTGTTCATCGATTTCAAATCGGCGTATGATACGATCGATCGAGAACAGTTATGGCAGATTATGCACGAATACGGATTCCCGGATAAACTGATACGATTGATCAAGGCGACGATGGATCGAGTGATGTGCGTAGTTCGAGTATTAGGGACACCCTCGAGTCCCTTCGAATCTCGCAGAGGGTTACGGCAAGGTGATGGTCTTTCGTGCTTGATGTTCAACATTGCTTTAGAGGGTGTAATTAGGAGAGCGGGGATAAACACGAGTGGAACGATTTTCACGAAGTCCGTTCAGTTGCTTGGTTTCGCTTATGATATTGATATTATTGCTCGTAAATTTGAGACGATGGCGGAAACGTACATCCGACTAAAGAGTGAAGCCAGACGAATCGGATTAGTCATTAATGTGTCGAAAACAAAGTACAAAGGGCTCCAGGGAGGAATCAGCGCGCCCGCCACCCCGAATTTATATCGACGGTGATGAAATCGAGACGGTTGAAGAATTCGTGTACTTGGGCTCACTGGTGACCGCCGACAACGACACCAGCAGAGAAATTCAGCGGCACATTGTGGCAGGAAATCGTTCTTACTTTTGACTCCGCAGAACTCTATGATCGAATAAAGTTCGCCGTAACACGAAGTTAACCATCTACAAAACGCTGATTAGATCGGTCGTCCTCTATGGGCTCGAAACATGGACCCCACGTGCAGAGGACCAACGCGCCCTTGGAGTTTTCGAACGGAAGGTGTTCCGTACCATCTACGGCGGAGTGCAGATGGAAGACGGGACTTGGAGAAGGCGAATGAACCACGAGCTGCATCAGCTGCTGAGATAACCAACCATCGTCCATACCGCGAAAATCGGGAGGCTACGGTGGGCGGGTCACGCCATCAGGATGTCGGAATAGCAACCCGACTAAAATGGTTCTCGAGAGTCATCCGACCGATACAAGAAGACGTGGAGCGCATCGAGCTAGGTGGGTCGACCAAGTGGAGGACGATCTGCGGACCCTAGGCAGAGTGCGGAACTGGAGACAAACAGTCATGGACCGAGTGGAATGGAGACGGCTACTATGTACAGCAGAGGCCACCCCGGCCTTAGCCTGATCAGTAAGGTAAGTAAGTCAAGGAAGTTTCCTTTACGAAAAGTTCCTGAAACAATTGGCAATCGAACCCGTAACCCTAAGCAAGGTCTTGCTGAATACCCATGCGCTTACTGCATCGTCTATATGGGCTTTTTTGTAGCCCGGACTGTGTCATCCACCAAAATCGCTCTGTAGTTCTCATCAGTCCTCTAAAATATCAGTGTCAGTGCCTGTTTTTCAGCCGAAAATAAATTACTGCGGCAGTCGTTTTCTGTTCCTCGATGTGAGAACTGACAGAGTCCGAGAGCTCCATTCGTTAGCGACCCAACAAGGTCAATTCCCAATCATCCACACACTACTCATGCTGACAGGCCATTCGTCTGGAGAGAGTGAGTGCCCTATACGCTACCACGGGTGAAAACACTCAACTACAGAAAATTGAATGGAAATTTAGCCCCGTCGCTTTCAGAACGCTGCGTGCGAGTGTGAGTTCCTATTTCTTTTCGCTCCCACGTTGCTGATCGGAATGCAACTTTGACAGGAAAACCAAAACGGAGAAAATGAAAATAGCAAAATATCGCTATCATAAAGGCCTGTCGAAAAATTGCAGCACTGGTCCTCGTTGCACCATTCGTTCCGTCGTCTTATTTCCACGTACACCGGAATCTCCATTTAGGCAGATTCCATTTAGATAAAAGCTATGTAGATACCTCCTTGGCAGTTAACGTCACCTAAATTGAATTTGCTAGTGTTCAAAATAGTTGGGAGTACTAAGAATACGAATAAGGTTGGTTTACGAGAAAGAATTAGCGAGTTGACTTAAGGGAAGTGCAGGGTGTATTCAGGGGTGATAAATGATAGGGGGAGTGGTACTTCTAAGAACTTTCTTAAGCATAAGTCGAGGACATACAAGAATCGATAGGTCAATGTTACATTACTGATGCGGTGTAACGTCTTATAGGTCCATGGAACATGGTTCTGTTGAGTACTAATTTCCAAAGATTTTCTAGGTCATCCAAGAACTTAAGCGTAGGGTTAAGGCCTACAAGTATAATCAATGGAATGTTGTTACAGTACTATACTCATACGAGGCAGCATCCTGCAGCTCCATGGAGTATTGTTCTGCAAATAACTAATTTCCAAAGATGATCTAGTTTACCTAAGAGCTTTCGTTAGTTGATAGAGATCAACGTAACCAGCGGATTGTTGTTACATTACTAATGTGGTGTAACATCCTACAGGTTTTGTGAAGAACTACTTTTCCATGATGTTCTAGGTAATCCAAGAACTTTCACGAGTAAAGGTGTTAAGACCTACAGTAGGGCAGTTCAGATTTAAAACATGTTTAAAAATCGATATGTTTATTACAATATGTTTATTACAATACAATCTTTGGTGCAACACTATAATCCTGTCAAGGTGCAACACCCTACAGGTCCATGAAGCATTGCTCTGCAGGGGAAGAATTTCCAGATATGTATGATATAGGTCATCCAAGAGCATCCGTAAGTAATGGTCTTAAGATGTACAAGCGTAATCAATGGATTGTTGTTACATTACTGATGCGATGTAACATCCTACAAGTGCATGGAAGGTAGTTTTGTAAAGTGATAGTATCCAAAGACGACCCAGATCATCCAAGAACTTTCGCAAAAATATTGTACAAGCGTGTCAAATGTGTTGTTGCTATATTAGTGATGCGAAGCATCACCCTACAGGTTTATGAAAGATTTTCCTGCAGAGTGCTGATTTCAAATGGTGTTCTATGTCCTCCAAGAGCTCGCGTGAATATAAGATTTAAGATTTATAAGCGTGATCAATGGGGTTTCATTACATTATTGATGCGAGCAACACCCTACAGATCAATGGAAGATAATTTTAAAGAGTAAAGATTTCCAAAGATGTTCTAGACCAAACAAGCACTCCCGCGAATATAGGCCTTAAGATCTACAAGGGTAATCATTGGGTTTTATTACATTACTGAAGATAGTACTGTAGATTCTTGATATCCAAAAGATATTCTAGGTCCTTCAAGAATTCTCGCGAATATAAGTCTTAAGACCCACAAGCGTGATCAATGGGGTTTATTACATTAAGTACTGACTACATTACTGAACGATTACACTTGTAGATCTTAAGGTATTCACTCGTGGACGTTCTTGGAGGACCTAAAACATCTTTGGAAAGAAGTTGCACCGTATCAGCGATGTAATAACAATTCATCGATTACGCTTGTAGATCTTAAGGCCTTTACTCGCGGAAGTTATTGGAGAGCCTGGGATATCCCCGTAATTTTTTTCTTTAGCATAATGCCCCATAAACCTGTAGGATGTTGCACCGTATTAGTTATGCAACAACAATCCATTTATTTCGCTTGTTATAAGGTTTTTATTCACGGCGGAAGTTCTTGGATAACCTAGAACATCTTTGCAAATTAGTTCTGTATAGAACAATGTTTGTAGATTTTCAGGCCTTTACTCGCGGGTGTTGTTAGTTACCCTAGAATAAAGAGATTATTTCATAGGAATTACATAATCATACTCCAAGAACCTTCTTTAACCTTTCAGGACGCGCGCCTTTTCTAGCCTAAAACTGCACCGCGCTTGGACTGTATACGACTAGTGAGGTTTGTTTGTGGTATTGTACTTTTTACAACGGCACGCGTCCTGAAGGGTAAAGAACCTCCCATTTCATCCCTCCCAGGTCCACCACCTACCTCTCATGCATCCCTACTGAACTCTTCAGACATCCTGAAATGACTCCGAAATATTCCTGAAGTTCCCTTGCGATGCACCTGAGACCCTACAAAACCTCCACAAACGCCCATGAAACGCCTCCGGAACTCCTTCAAAACCCTCATTTCATTTATCGTGTAGTACAATAAAATTAAATCTACAATTCCTCGGCACAAAACTCGGTTCGTAGCTGCAGTCCTTTCAACATTTGCCAGATCGTTCTGCATCTGGTCCACCCATATTGCACGCTGCCCTCCAGGTCTTCTTGTACCATCTGGATCTCTTGCGAGAACCAGCTTTACAGAGTTGTTTTCTGGCATTCTCACAACATGCCCAACATGCCACAACATTGTATCTTTCCAGCTTTTGTGACCTTCTGGATGCTAGGTTCGTCGTAGAGTGCAACAAGCTCGTGGTTCCTTCTTTGGCGCAACACACTGTTCTCCTGCACGCCGCCAAAGATGGTCGTAAGTACCCGACGCTCGAACACTTCAAGTGCTTGCTTGCATTCCTCCCTCGATCATAGTCCGGGTCTCGTAGAGAACCACCGGTCTTATCAGCGTTTTTGACATGGTGCATTTGGTGCGGGGCGAATTTTTTTCGACTGCAGGTTCTTGCGGAAAATATTGACGAAATTAATCTAATTTAAGCATATTCACGTGAAAACTAGTGTATTGAGCTGAAAAAAGTTGAATTTTGTCCAATTTTGGAGAGCTTTGTCCCCCCCCCCCCCCAACTACGTCACAAGTGGGCGCGTATGCCTGGAGCGATAACCCTTTTAGAGAACGCATACATACAATCTCGATAACATCGTTCTTCTATTTAACAAGAAATGAAAAATATTCTGAAAGTAGATTACACACTCCCTCGAACGTAAAATATTCGTAATCACATCAATCTGTCACCGCTCGGATGCATAATTCAATTCCTTCGCCACCACACACGCCGCATACCAACCAAGACACTCCATCATGATTAACGTTCATTATCGAGTTAGTCAATCCTTCATCAACGATGAGTGCATCTGCTACAATTATTTCATTACCGAGGCCTCCCCGCTTCAAGGAGCTCTAGTTGCCGAGGCCGAGCGCACCGTCCGTTCCCTTCCTATCCACTTCCTCCTACCTAGAGGTCTAATTAAAGCGAGTACCAAGAATAGATTTATTACATTTCTATCGCATCACTCTTCGCCGCGGGTCGCAGATATTGGAAAGTAATGCCGATCCGCCTGCCCCTTAGGGCGATATTATGACGAGAGCTGTGATGATGACCTAACTGATTTTTTTTCGCAGTAGTATAGATACGAGAGTATAGCAGGTACTCTCGTATCTGACAGATGCCGGTCGTGCCGTAAAAACCCTACAACTCTGATCATCGGATCATCCATCGCTGTCGTCGTCCGTCGTCATCATCCTCGCCCGCTAGTCGTGTGCTCTATGGATGAACGTGTAAAAAACCGGAACTTTGGAGAGAGATACAGAGGATGCAAAAGTACATAATTGCAATCAAAGCGAATCTAGTGGAAAGCATTCCCCGTTCTCAGCTCCCATCGACGTTAGATCGATAGTATAAGATGATATGAATTGAGGGAAGATGCAAGTGAGCAAATCAGCTTTGATTAAAAACAGGTTTCGAATTTTCGACGAATTCTATGCAAAACATGTTTTGTTCTTATATATAAAAATCAGCTGGAATTCTCTTTGAGGCCATTATAAGTCTCGAACGGGTTTTTTACATGGTTCCATTCGTCTTCGAAAAAATCCTTTGAAGCATTTGACCATCCTGGGCTACTTGGCAAATTTTGAGAATGGAAGTCAGCATTCTACAGAAAAAAATAAATAAAAAAGCGAAGGGTAAGGCAAGGCTTTAGGAAAATTGAAATTATGTGACATCTAACTAAGGATGGAAACACTCATTTGCAAAGAGTTGCACTCACTTGCAGTTTTCTCAGCTCAGAAGCGTGCAATCAAAAAATGATGTATGAACGACTTATGCCTTGTGATTTTGTCTAAAAGTTTGCCGAATAGAGTAGGGGTCACACACGCATAACGAATTCGTGAGTGAGCTGCGAAGGCAACTCTCCACGAGGTGGATGTAATTTACACTCACCTCGTGGAGAGTCGCATTCACAGCTCTGTCACGACTTTGGGATTCGTGAGCGATCCCTACTCTATTCGACAAAGTTTGAGAAAAAAAACCACAAGGCAAAAGTCGTCCATACATCGTTTCTTGATTGCACGCTTCTGAGCTGAGAAAATAGCAAGTGAGTGTAATTCTTTGCAAGTGAGTGTTCCCATCCCTGCATTTAACATAAATCCGCGGTAAACATTACTCTCATTGCAAACTGTTTTCGAGTTTTTTTTATGAAAATTAGTTTTTTATACGCATTTCTTAACAGTTAGGGGAGGAAACTTATTATGTTATGTGTTAATAATTGATGATAAGTAAATAATTGATTCACGAAATCTAGTACATAACAGAACTCTTGAAATTGAAAACTGTCGAGTCAAAATTGATACATATTTTTTTCGTGGTTTAAGTTGGAAATGCTCTATTTGTCAACTAGCTTTCACTGAGAACACAGCTAACGAAAAAAATATTTTTTTTTGCATTGAGAAACACTGTCAAAGCTGTAACAACGAAGGCAGCAGCATCAATAGTGGGGTGGCAGCAGCCCGTCAGCCGGAGAAAAACTGCATCCGCTTTCGCGCGATCTTTCTCCCATGCCCACGCGATCTTCTTGTATGTGTGACAATCAGAACCTTTTACTAGTAGATTAATAATAGGTTGTTAAGCACTTTTCAGAACTTCAAGTAGATATACGAACAACAACACTATTAAAATCCGATCCAAGCAAAAACTCTCCGGGAAAAACTGGCACAAATTTTCACCTATAGTCACTGTGTCTTCTGGCTCACGGACATTTTTCACTTATGTTTCACTAGGTGCTAGCGCCCAGGTATACGTTACAAAACTAAACGAAGATTTCATGTGCTACATAAATTTTATTAGCCAATGAAAAACTTCACCACCTCAATCAATCTTTCAGAGAGGATTTTTTTCGCGGGTCCTTACCAGGTACGAGCCGGTTTTTCCTTCGCGTGACCGAAACGTTCAACGACGGCGAACCGAATGAGTGAGAGAATTTTGATCCAGCCAGTACCATGCACCGCACACTAGTTCCTTCTGAAGAGGGTTGAGGGTGGAAGGATGCAAAAGGTGCACCACCACTCACACACAGTTGCATTCCACCATCGTGTGTAAATGCAAATTTGTACCGACATGTTTGCAAATGCAGTTGCCTAGGACAACCAGGAACAGTATTGTGCTCACTGCTCATTTTCATGAATAGTTACCTATATTCGCGGTTAACACTAGTACCTAGTTAGCTGCTATAACCTAGTGATTGGGATACAAAACATACATATTTGTATCTACTATGGAATATGCAATGATCAAACCATTTAAAAAAAAATGTTATTCTGAAACTACACCTGATTCACTGATTGTTGATATTATCAATGCAACATTCCGCATCTACTGCGCATGATCCATCTCATGTTGTTTCTTGTTTGTGTAACATTAGTATATTTACATCGTACAACGGACACTGTTTTAGGGATGCTACCAATTGCTGCATGGGCTTCAACCAGCAAAGTCATAATTTAAATCGTCACGATGGTATCCGGATTCACTAATATTCACCAAACTAATGAATGTGCCTTGCAGAGAATCAAAAAATAACCCCGCATTAGACACTGTGGCGCCGTCTACCCAACTAACAATTACTCATTTAACAGGCACCATTATGACGAATTAATTCAGCATAATGTTGAATAACATTTGAATTATTTTCACGTACAACCTATGTTCGGGTTTTGTTCACACAAATTTGGAGAAGTTATAAAGCATCACGTTGTGTACCAACTTATTTTTTTGTTGTTCAAAGCGTTTTACAAATGTACAAGAAAGTTGTTATTCAGCTTTGGCAAAAATGACTGAAAATAAATAAAATGCAAAAATGTTGAACCACTCACGAGAGTAATTTTTGCACTCATGTGTTGAGAACACCTATTATGGAATAGGAATTACATATAAAATTACCTAAATCCGGATTAGAACTCGAGACCTGTCGATTGCCAGCCGCATGCCTTCCTATCTGCGCCATCCTAGAGATGGTGAGATGCAGCACCCAAAGCAAAACATAATCTTCCCATGACTCAATAATGATCACTCCTAAACTTGTGTTCAGCAGTGGTGAATTAACACAGCACGTGCTAATCAACTGAACAACGCCTTATACTTCAACAGCTGTTCAGCCCAAAACACGTGTTTTCCATTCTGATTTCGCTGTCAGTATTTTTATCGCACGGTGAGAAAACTTGTATCGAATGTGGCCAAAAAGTGTTGGTCCTTATTGAAGATATTGTTTCCAGACGAAGTAATTGCAATATGAATATGTTTTTATTTTTATTATTAAATATCGATCTTTAAAAATGTATGACAATATGTGGTGCGATATGGTCTTGGACGTGGTGCATTCACAGCATCTGTTGAGGTAATCTAGCATTTTTTTATGTATGCTTTTGTCATGGAATCTTGATATTATGTTCAATAAATAGTGCATAAGGATGTTTAGGGATAATTGAAATTTGTAGATTTCTGAATGATGTTTGATGATTTAGGTGACTGTGGGAACAATATTCAGCACTGAAATGTCAAATGCATCGATCCAAGCGTCTCGTACAATCAAACTGCTGCGGAAGATATCCAAATATAATAATCAAGGTACAAGATATCTTGTTACATACCAGTAATAATAAATAAATGCCTCATTTTTACGTTGATTACGTCTCTTGGCACTCAATGTTAAACTATGTACATAATTCTATTCTGTTTTATTTTATGTGATTCGTTTAAAATTTTGGTTCTTTAACCCTTCGCGCGCTATTGTAAAAAGTACAACACTACCAAAAATCCTCGCTCGTCGTATACAGCGTGAGCGCAGTCCAGTTTCGGTTGCTTGATGGCGCGCGTCCTGAAAGGTTAATAACTTGGTTTTCTAAACAGTTTTAGCCATGATTTATCCCATAATCCGAGCAAAGTTCCGTGTCAAACTATGACGGGCTGAAGGCGTTTATTTGACAAGTGAAAACCACACTGTTCAGGAGCATATGCTTATCGATACATCAGCTTAATAAGATGCAGACAAATGTTTTGTTAAACTCTTTTGTTAAAGAATCAATGCTTGTCGAATAAATTATTTGTTAAACTTTTGAAAAGTGTTTTAATCTATCATTGTTGATACCGATGAGCAAAGTCGAACATTGACTATTTTCTCAATTGAAAAATCATTTAAACAGTTACGTGTTGAGCATAATTTTAGTTCAGCTATCATTACCATTATTAAGCAACAATTCAGCAAGCTTGCTTGTTTGTGACTTGCAATTGTTAGTTGGGTATCACCGATTGCAAGAGAGTTCGTGGGGCAATATCAGGCTGGATTTATGGGTGAACGCGCTACAACGGACCAGATGTTCGCCATCCGCCAGGTGTTGCAGAAATGCCGCGAATACAACGTGCCCAAGTAATCAAAAGTTCCGCTTCCCATGACAAAATGCACTTTCAAGTTCCGCGAAGTTCAGATAAAGTTCCAAATGGAACTTTCTGGCTGCTTAAGAGGCTAACGATGAGCCTTGCTGGAACTTCGGTTACAAGTTCCGGCAAGGCTCATTGTTAGCCTCTTAAGCAGCCAGAAAGTTCCATTCGGAACTTTATCTGAACTTCGCGGAACTTTAAAGCTGCTTAAGATGCTACTCGGAACTTTGTCGGAACTTTCAAGTTCATAGAAGTTCAGTTCAGTAGCATTGTGTTTCAATGAAGATTAAATTTATTTCTTTTACAGAAAACAACTGTTTAAGCATACACGAATAAAAGACAAATATGAAATTATCAAATCAATGAATACTGGGCTTGAGCAAAAAAAATGCCGCCCATCGGAATCGAACCGATAGTCGCTGCGTGAGAACCCTATGCTCTACCACAGTACTACAGTTGCGATGGATTGGACAGTAGGTAAAGTCTGACTTGAATCGATTTTCTGTCGGCAGCTAGTTTTGCACATTTGTACAGTAGTGAAGTTAGCTTGACTTTGTCAAGTGTCTTCAGCAGCGCAGCGGTAAGTCGGCAGGCTATCACGCAGGAGGATCCAGTTCAAATCTACATAGCAGCGACATGTGTAAAAATATAATTATCAGAAGCAATTTCCAGACGTGAAACCTCAAACCCCACCAACAGGGTTGTGATTCTGAAAAACACATTTTTGTTTCTGTATGAATTTTGTCAAAGTTCTGTCAGAAGCTGCTTAGAAGGCTATCCAGCGTGCTTATGTGAACTTTCAAGTTCCAAAATTACTTAAAAATGAAGCTGCTTAGAAGGCTAATGAGCAACTTCGAACAAGCTGCTTAGCTTATAAAGTACCCTTTTATCTGAACTTTTGGTTACTTGGGTGCCCACACATCAGTTGTTCATCGATTTCAAATCGGCGTATGATACAATCGATCGAGAACAGCTATGGCAGATTATGCACGAATACGGATTCCCGGATAAACTGATACGGTTGATCAAGGCGACGATGGATCGAGTGATGTGCGTAGTTCGAGTATCAGGGGCACTCTCGAGTCCCTTCGAATCTCGCAGAGGGTTACGGCAAGGTGATGGTCTTTCGTGCTTGCTGTTCAACATTGCTTTGGAAGGTGTAATAAGAAGAGCGGGGATAAACACGAGTGGGACGATTTTCACGAAGTCCGTTCAGCTGCTTGGTTTCGCCGATGATATTGATATTATTGCTCGTAAATTTGAGACGATGGCGGAAACGTACATCCGACTAAAGAGTGAAGCCAGGCGAATCGGATTAGTCATTAATGTGTCGAAGACAAAGTACATGATGGCAAAGGGCTCCAGGGAGGAATCATCGCGCCCGCCACCCCGAATTCATATCGACGGTGATGAAATCGAGGCGGTTGAAGAATTCGTGTACTTGGGCTCACTGGTGACCGCCGACAACGACACCAGCAGAGAAGTTCAGAGGCGCATTGTGGCAGGAAATCGTGCTTACTTTGGACTCCGCAGAACTCTACGATCGAACAAAGTTCGCCGTAACACGAAGTTAACCATCTACAAAACGCTGATGAGACCGGTCGGCCTCTATGGGCACGAAACATGGACCCTACGTGCAGAGGACCAACGCGCCCTTGGAGTTTTCGAACGGAAGGTGTTGCGTACCATCTACGGCGGAGTGCAGATGGAAGACGGGACTTGGAGAAGGCGAATGAACCACGAGCTGCATCAGCTGCTAAGAGAACCAACCATAGTCCATACCGCGAAAATCGGGAGGCTACGGTGGGCGGGTCACGTCATCAGGATGTCGGATAGCAACCCGACTAAAATGGTTCTCGAGAGTCATCCGACCGGTACAAGAAGACGTGGAGCGCAGCGAGCTAGGTGGGTCGACCAAGTGGAGGACGATCTGCGGACCCTACGCAGAGTGCGGAACTGGAGACAAACAGCCATTGACCGAGTGGAATGGAGGCGGCTACTATGTACAGCAGAGGCCACCCCGGCCTTAGCCTGACCGGTAAGGTAAGTATCATTCTCTTGTAGCTTCCGGGCGTAGTCCAAAACTTTTCCCTTGACGAAAGACATCTTCAGTTCATCGTCCTTCAGAACCAGCAACGCTGTCCGGATGCTTTCGTAGGATGCCGGAAGGCTTCGCAAAAGAATTGCCACTTGCACATCTTCTCCCAGGTCTTTTCCTGCACCTTGAAGTCTTGAAAACAGTTCCTCCAGTTCGTACATATGTGCTTCAAGATCTCCTCCTTCTGATAGCTTCTTATCGCAGACTTGACAGATGAGCGATACTCTTGAACACATTGTAGTCTTCTGGTGCTGCTCCTTCAATCGACTCCAGGTTTCCTTCGCAGTCTTGACGTCTCGGATGAGTGGATGTTGTCGCTTCTCGACCAATAAAGCAATTGTCGCTAGAGCCTTCCTGTCCCCTGTTGTCCACGCTGCAGTGACCGGGTTGGGAGCCGCATCGACGACGTACTTCCAGAGATCTTCACGCTCCAATAACATCTCCGCCTCAAACGACCACTGGGGGTAGTTCTCGTTTGTCAGCTTTTCTATACCGAGCTTCGAATCCATTTCGTTTTGCTGCTCTCGGTTTCTTCACCTAGCTCTTACTGGGCCCATAACCTCTTAGAATTAAGGAAAATGCGTGTAGCTAGGTTAACGGTAATGGAAGGAATGAATTTATTTCTGACATACATGTATTAATGACTACTATGATTAATTACTTCAGTATTCTGGATTGCAAGGTTACTACGATGCACATGCTTCAACATAATATTCTAAAGCGCTTGCTCAAACGTCGATAGCCGCGTGGGTTGGGCATGGCTCAGTGATCTCGACACTCATGGATCTATTCCAGTCTGCATCATTTTTCGCTTGTACTGCTCTTTTCATAAGTTTATCTTATGTAATTAGGTCATAATAAGCATGTTCAATTTTCATAAGGTATTCTTATGGCATCCATACTTTAAAGTTATGGCTAAATTTCATGAAGTATTTTCATGAATTTCGGTAGTTTACTTCGCTGAGTGTACAACCTCTAGTAGCAACGGTTGTCGAACTAACATTCCTTCCCTTCCCCGGTAGACCGTAAGGACGTGGCCAGCGCCGTTATTGACCCAAGGAAGTTTGAGCTCTCGAAATGTGTACATTGAGGATGGTGGCAAATCCCCAGCCCCAAGCCTATTGATTCTCTGTGCAATTTCGCTGGTTCAGGTCAATCACGGAGTCGCAACTACAAAGTGTACGGTCACCAATGCTCAAGCTCAAGCTCAACATCGGATTCCAAGATACAATTTTTCAAAATATGTAAAAATACTAAGGACCTTTTTAAAAATTACTCGAGTCGAGGGTCGAAAAAACATTTTTTTAGCGGAAAACTTTCTATTTGCTTTTCTGAAAACATATGCCAAATATAATCTAAATCGCAGATAATGATGTTTATTATTTCCCGTCAGTCTGTGTAGAAATCGCCAATAAATACATGAAAAGGAATTATATCAATAATGAAACCCCAAATGATTCGTTACAAGAAAAATAAAACATTTCCTGGGTTGGTCATTAGCAATATGACGAATCGGCAGTAGTATTCGTGATTTATCCATGCGCAGAAGTCGAAAAGGAAATTAACTGTGACGCCCAATTCGTTAAATACTCGTGGAGATACCGAGATACACCATTCCACTGAAGTACAATTTCAATTTTGACTTTCACATCTCTACTTTACGACCACTATGCGTAGTTTTCGTTCGTCAACATTTTCCTCCGCCAGTGGGTGAGATTTCCCTGACTTTTCTCACCCGGATGCTCAAAAGCAGAGGCAAACTCAGGTGCTGGCATCCATTCGAAGCAAAGTTCCTCCAGCTTTCGAAGCAAATATCATAACAAAACGCTTCCCGCGCGGACCGCAGCTAGCAAGCGAACGCTTTGCCAAAAAGTAAAACGTCATTGTCGATCGGTCGGCTGTTTTTGTTATGATTCCATGGAGTTTCATGAAAGCGGTCGAAAGATTTCATTAGCGGACAAAAATCCCGGATTTTCATCGTAATGTCACATAATCATCCACATGGCCACGGTGGGGCCTGTGCGCATGAAGCGCTCGGCATAGAAGACGAACTGGAGATGGGCATCCAGTACAGTTTGTACGAGAAAATCGACACGATCAATGTGGAGTGCTTGAACGAAGAAGTCGAAGGATCTGGAAAGACGGTGTTCAAACCCTACAGTCAACGGCTAGATTTCGACAAGCATGTTACCAGCGATGCTGATGAGGAGCTGCTTTTCAACATACCGTTCACCGGAAATATCAAACTGAAGGGAATCATTGTAGTGGGCACCAATGACGATGGCCATCCAAAGAAGATGAGATTGTGAGTAGCGTGAACGTGTGTGTATTGAAAATGACTTAACGGAAATTCACATTTCAGATTCAAAAACCGACCAAAGATGACCTTTGATGATGTAGGAGCTCCGGCGGATCAAGAGTTTGAACTGGAACGGGATCCGAACGGTGTTATCGAATATTCCACTAAGTAAGTTGAAGTTCATAGCACAATTTTCGATAACTAACGCTTCTTGTTTAATTTCCTCAGAGTTGTTACATTCTCATCGGTACATCATCTATCCATTCATTTCCCAACCAACTACGGAGACTCGAACACCACCGTGTACTACATTGGACTGAAGGGAGAGTTCACGGAGGCACACCATCACGGGGTGACAATCTGCACATATGAGTCTGCTCCGAACGCTGCCGATCACAAGGGTGATCTTTTCGATTCGGTGAATCGACCGATATCCTAGGAAGGTTGTTGTGGCTGCTCATATAATGCCGTGAATTGTGGAGTAACTAAGTTTTGATATAATATTATTACATTGTTTATAAAATAAAGTCTGATTATTGCATTGAAAATTTCCAGGACTTTTGCCAAATGTTATTCACAATCAATATAACATCCGCTTTCTAAGCTTGGCTGCCGCAACGCAACCCTCTGCTTCGCCGGGTATACCAGTCGTTTCCTCCGGACACTACACCCGGACAAAGTCAGATAGCAAATTGAAAACTTTGATGTTTGGATATTTCAAATTTTAATAACTCAGGTTGTAGTATTGGTTGTTTTAACAGTTAAAACATCCAAAATGAAGCAAGCAGAAAAATGTTCCTGTGACAGTAAATTGAAAACTAGGGGTAGGCGGAGCATAATGTGCACCTTGTATTTTCTCTGTAAATTTTCAAAACAAATTGCTTGATTGTAGCTTGATTATCTCAAATCCAATGAATTGATGACGAAATATTTGTCAAAAAAGCCGTTTGCTTTGAAAAAAAAAATAGTTAAAATGCGTGAAGTGGCCATGTAAGGAGTGTATCGCAAAGTAGTTGAAAATGTTTAAAATAGCCTAAAAAATAGTTTAATAAAACTTTTAAGTAATTTTATTTTTGGAGATACTGTATAAATCCTTGAAAAAAGAAATGGCTTTTATGATTTTCTAAAAATATTCTTTTAAATGGGTTTTAACCTAGATTACTGAACGCATGTTTTTAAATTTTTGCACACCTTCTAAAAAATTTAAATTGCGAAAAAAAGTTCGACAATGTTCGAAAATTGTTAACTTTTTTGTGCAAATATAATAATCTCCAGAATCCTCATGATATAGGCAAATTATTTTTTTCAAGAAAAATCTCCACTGCATTTGAGCGCAATTCTTAAAAATGAAAAAAGGCCATTTTTGAGGAACCCCTTTTTTCTATGCTCCTCCAAATCATGTTTACGCAAATAAAAAATACATAAAATGAAAAATTCGCATTTTTTAAATAGGGTATGTTTTTTAATTTATGGACGAGTAAGTTAGAGCAAAAAAAAGAATTTTATAACATTTTAAGATATTAATAGCAGAACTTCAAAGTTTGACCAAAAAATAGACGTTTTTTGGAGTAAACCATTTTGTAGATATAGGAGATTTTTCTGTCGAAAATATGAATTTTGAAAGTCGGTGTTGAATGATATGTTATGTGTACATAACTGTTAACAAGCATCAATATTTTTCCAGATTTTTTATCGTACAAATTTTACTCGTTACAGATTTTTGAAATGTTGAAAAATCTTAACAAAATTGCATTTTGTGCAGATTTTTATTTTGTGAGGTGTATTCATTTAACCATATTTTCAATAATACTAAACTTTTTCTTAATTTTTCCAAGGTATTCTAAACTTAACTATATTGTGAAGATTTCATAGAAGAACCGAAATGAAAAGACCAACCCAGCTTCGAGATAGAGCATTCTGAACATTTTCAACTACTTTCCGATACACTCCTTACTAGGGAAATATTTTATAAGAAACAGCTGACCTAAGGTTTTGGAATCGAAATATGAACGTAGTGGGTATCTATCAAGTTTCTTGATATTTCCTGAGTCCATAGGCGCCAACTTGTGACGTAGTTGGGGGGGGGGGGGGGGGGGGGTCGAAGCTCTCCAAAATTGGACAAAATTCAACTTTTTTTTGCTCAATGCACAAGTTTTCACGTAAATATGCCTAAACTAGATGAACTGCGTCGAAATTTTATGAATTTGGTTGATTTTGAGAAGCCTCGCCCCCCCAACTACGTCACAAGTTGGCGCGTATGCCTGAGTCAAAAATATACTTTAAAAAGTTTGTAGAAGGGTGGGGTAAAATGAGCAACTGGTGGAAAAATAATGAAAATGGTTATTAACATCTTAAACAAACGAATTTCTCTTTTGGCTTTCTCCTTCAGATGCATATAGTAACAGGCTGTCCCAAAAAAAATCGATGTTCGAAAAGTCAAGGTGCTCAACCCTTACATGAAAGATATGCATATTTGAAGCATTTTTGTAGAACATTTCGATTTTCTAAAAAATCATTTAGAGGTTCCGCTAGGGCGATTTTTGAAAAATGGCCCTTTTTCATGAAAAATCTCCAAAAAATCATTTTTTCGAAATATTTTTTCACCTTCTGAATTTTTTCAATATTTTTGTATGTTTCTATGGACCTCTAGGCATTCTTGAAGGGGATAAGTTTTTGAAATATTGTATTTATATTGACGGCAGAACCATTTTTGTGCTGATATAAGGACTATTTTTTTAAGAATTTTTCATCTAAATTTGAGAAAAAAATACTCGCACGATTTTTTATTTTCAATTTTGAAAGTTTGATCTGATAGTACTATTTGTATGCGTCATTTCTCTAAAAAAAGATTTAAAATATCTTGTCTAGAAGCTGAGATATTAGGGTTTTAGTAAATAGACAATATTTCAAATTTTTGCAAAACTTTGTATATTTGGGATATTGTAAGGTCCTTGTGACACTCCAATGTACGTACATATATGAAATATATGTATATGAAAAGTTGTAAGGCTAAAAAGGCTGTAAGGCTTAAAAAGGCTTTCCTTATTGGATGGCCAAGCTAGTTTAAACATGGATCTTTTATTCTGGGGTGATTGGTAGTAGATTCATGAAGAGCTTTTATTTGAATAACTACAACAATGACGAGTAGCAACGCTATTAGTTCGATATTATGTCGTGGAATTCTCGACAATTACACCCCTTTCTGAAGTAGCAAAAACCATTCCATGCAGAGATGACATAATAGTGATGAAATCAATAAAAAAATAACTAAGTTAAGTCAGAAGTGATTTTAAAAGAATTAGAAAATAATAGACAATAATAGGCTTTTGTGGAAATACGCGATCTTATGATTGCTAAACGGTTATTTATTTGATGAATTGAGCTAATATTTTAACACGAAATTGCAAATATGCTGAATTTTGCACATACGAAATACAAATCGTGTCTGATCACAAGCTTAGGCACGATAGGGCAACCAAAATGTATCAAAGTGATCGGACAACGGCAGTCTTTTGATTTACACGTGTGTTGCTGTTCGATCAGTTTTGCACTTACGCCCACACATGTAATCAGAAATGTTTTGTATTTCTTATACGCAAAATTCTTCATCGTGTCGATTTCGTATCAAAATTTGAGTTTCCTCAAAGGAAATATAGGTCAACCATCTCAAAGTTGGCAATTTTGTATGACAATCGGCGTTTGTTCGATTAACTATGCACCCCCGTTGCCGAGATTCATACCAATTGTCCATTACATTTCAAATTCAAGTCTTCAGTAAAAATCATGTCCTAACTATGTTTTTTATTGATTTTATCAATGTTATATAATCTCGGCATGAAATGGTCGTTCCTATTTCAGAAACAATGTGCGCAGTAGTCGGGAAATCTACGACGTAATCTCGAAATAAATGCGTTGCTACTAGTAACCATGATACCCGTCATATTTGTAGTTATTCAGATAAAAGCTCTTCATGAATCTACTGCCAACCAGCCCAGAATAAAAGATCCATGTTTAAACAATCTTGACCATCCAACAAGAAAAGCTTTTTTTAACTTCTTTTAATATACAAACATGAAGTGTCAATATTCCAAATATACAAAGTTTTGCAAAAATTTGAAATATTGTCCATTTACTAAAATCCTAATATCTCAGCTTCTAGACAAGATATTTTAAATCTTTTTTTAGAGAAATGGCGCATACAAATAGTACTATCAGATCAAACTTTCAAAACTAAAAATAAAAAATCGTTCATGTATTTTTTTCTCAAATTTATATGAAAAATTCTCAAAAATAGTCATTTTATCAGCACAAAAACGGTTCTGCCGTCAATATAAATACAATATTTCAAAAACTTATCCCCTTCAAGAATGCCTAGAGGTCCATAGAAAAATACAAAAATATTGAAAAAATTCAGAAGTTGAAAAAATATTACGAAAAAATGTTTTTTTTTGGGACTTTTCATGAAAAAAGGCCGTTTTTCAAAAATCGCCCTAGCGGAACCTCTAAATGATTTTTTAGAAAATCGAAATGTTCTACAAAAATGCTTCAAATATGCATATCTTTCAATTAAGGGTTGAGCACCTTGACTTTTCAAACATCGTTTTTTTTTTGGGACGGTCTAATATAGTAAGGTTTTGTCATTAATTTTCAATTTATTTGCTTGAAAAAATCAGTATCTGTATAATATCACCCTTCAAAAATGCCTTAAAAGTTAACTCCATGGAACCCCACAGTTCCTTACAAATTAAACCCCATAATCCCCTCAAATTCTCATTGGTTGTTGCCGATATGTTTTATGATTGACAAGAACAGTCAATTAGCATTTGATTGTGTACAAAACAGAGATTGATCATTCTGCCCCATCCCCAAAACGCAATCCACGATTTTATAGCGGTAATCACGTTCAAATGTATGCGTGCCTTTTTTGTAGATGTAGTTGTGAAACTGCGAGGAAAACATTTGAACTCCTACCCCGGATGTTAGTTTTACCATTATTTACCCGTTTTACCAAATTTGATTGGGTAATATTTGCATATGCAATCTGAATAGCCTTTGAATTAGCGTGCATTTTTTTGTGAGGAAAAAGTTCGTGTGTTGAAATGTCACTTATCTCTACACTGAAAAACAAGAGAACCCAAATTTGAGTATTTTTTAACTCACTTTTGAGTTCTTTTTTGCATCCTGTTTCATTCGCTCTCTTAATTGTTGTCAGAGAGTGAATAGCAAAACAATCCAACTTTGAGAGTTCGATGCGGGAAGCCAAAATTGAGTAAGTGGCACAGTACCGAAAGTTGAGTAATTTTAACTGACGGTTGAGTAAAAAGAACCTTGACTTTAGGTACTTTGGCCGTATACGCCTAAATGCAAACTACCTACCTAAACATCGACTCCAGCAACTCAAAATTGGCTTCCCGCACGCAACCTCGAAGTTGGGTGGAATGAACTCACTTTTGGGTACTTTCGTTTTTCCGTGTATATATCATATACGTTTTTACAAATCAGGCCAAACATTTCAATAGGCCCTATTTGCATTTGAGAGGCTCTCTTTGTTCACTTTCTCTTTCAATTATTGCAATGTAAAGGTACACTTTTCAACTACTTTTGCAGTATAAATCAAAAGACAATCGCTTTGACCATCGCTCTGTGCAAGGAGACAACCACAATTCAAAAGACAGCTGAGATAACGAGATAACAAAAGAAAGGGAAACCAAAGAGAGCCTCTCTTCTGCAGATAGGACCTTTAGATATGTTTGGCCTGAAATATCAAATTTTGCAACATTTATACTGCCCTCACTCGCATAACTGTCCCATATGAATAGGAATGCCAGCAAAGATGGGACTGTTATGCGAGTGGGGGCAGTATAGCTTTTTTCGAAATTACCAAAGGTTATTTTTTGTCAGTTAAGGTTCAAATGAGGATTATACTCAAAATTACACATTGATTGCGCTTAATTTACTGGATTTGATGGAAAAATGCTTAAGTTGCTCATTATGCCCCGCCTACCCCTACTATCGATGTTAGCAAATTGTGAGTTTTTCGGTTGATATCAAATCATGAATGTAATAATATAATTGCACTAATGAAATGATTAAATAACGAAGCAATATTTTCAAAATCGGTTTTCGTGCACATGTAGAGTATGGATCAAGGTATCTCCTGATTTTTTGTCGTGGTGGAAAATGTTTTTCGTTTTTGCAGAAACCATTTTTGAATATAATTTCACATAAAAATGGTTTCTGCAAAAATAGAAAACTTTTTCCACCACCAAAAAATTCAGAAGGTACCTTGATCCGTGCTCTACATGTGCACGAAAACCGATTTTGAAAATATTGCTTCGTTATTTAATAAAAAATCAAAAACCAAAAAAATGAGGAAACGCTTCCAGTTTCGCCTTAAGGACACGTATCTGAACATCTTTAGTTTAACCTAATGTCAAAGCATTAAATAACGGTTTTTTGGATGACTTATTGTGCTAAGTTTAAGCATACGCAAAGTTAGGAACAATCGAAGATTTTGTGCGCAAAGTTAGGAACAAGGCAATAAAATAGTTTTTATATTTTAAGTATTTTTTTGTTTGGGTAATATTATTTTTTTCTCTAGTGCAGTTTCAAAGTAAGGTCATTGGACTATCGTGTGAGGAAGTTGTTCATGAAATATTTTGTTTGTTTATATTTTTTAGAACGACACGAAGTTTGATTTTTCTTAACTGCGCAAAGTTTGGTGTGTACACGGTACTTTACTAAAAGGTTTAAAACTGTTCTAACACTAAATTGGTATTTATATTGATTTAAAATTACAGCAAGCAAAATTTGAAATCAAATTTGATATCAAAATGTGATATCAATTTGCTCCTGAGTACAAAACATGTATTGTACTCATAACATAACATAACATGTATAACATAGATTTGCTGTTGGGCTTTGCTCGAGTGTCATCAAAAACACATTTGGTGTAACTAGGTATAAGGGTAAGTCGGCCTTAATTAAGTAGAGATGTAGAGATAAATAAATCGGCCCTGACTTGATAGTTTGTAGCATTAAACAATGTTTAATCCAGGGATGGGATCATTTAGTTTGGGCCTGTACATAAACCATGTACTTAGATCAAAATTTGCCATTCCAGGACTTCCCGCTGGTGAATCTTTTCCATACTAAATTTTTGAAATTAGTATGGAGCGAAGACTGTCCATACCCTCTCTCCACTCCCCCTAAAAGGTCTACGTGGTTTATAAACGGTTCCTAATCTCACTTCAAAAACATGTTATCACGGGGTCTATTGTTGAACGGTGTTATTTACTATAGTGAAAACTTTGGAGAAATTCAGAGAGGTATATTCCTGGGAATACCCTGGAAAAACTTCTAAAAATCCCCTGAGAAATTCTTGAAAGTTCCCCACATGGGAATGAAATCTGCATGAAATCTCTGGAAGAGAATTTGGTGAAATCGCCAGAGGAACCCAGGGATAATCCATGAATAAAATCTCTGGAGGAAAACCTGGAGAAGTTTTTGGAGAAATCCCTGAAGGAATTACGAGAGGACATCCTGGAAGCATCACAGCAGTATTCTCAGGAACAATTCCAGCTAGAATTCCTGAAGGAATTCCTGTATAAATTTCTATATGAATCTCTAAAAGATATATCTGAAATTCTGGAGTTCGGGGTGGCCGGAACACATGGTATACACTGCAGGTGTAAATGAATATCAAATTAAAAAGTAACTTTACTTACATAAAAGATTACAGTACAAAGACGAACACGTATGCGGAAACACGTATGAATCTATTGAGAAATCTCTAAAATAATTCTTAGAAGAAAACCTGGAATAATCACAGGAGGAATTTCTGGGGGAATACCAACAGGAATTGCTTGAGGAATTCCATATGAAATTCCTGAAACAAGCACAGCATGAATTTATGCAGAAAATCCAACAGAAATCATTGAAGCAATCCCAGCACGAATTCATGGAGAAATGTCAGAAGAATTTCTGAAAGAAACCCATAAGGAGGTCGTGAAGAAATATAGATAAAATCTCAGCAGGGAAAACTAGAAGAATCCGCTAGACAAAAAGGCAAAATGGTCAATTAACAGTCAATTAGCAAAGGAAACCCTCTATTAATAACTGTGAAACTGCTCATAGAACAATAACCTGGCTTCTGTCCCGGTTAAGATGTAGCGCCAGAAAATAGAAGACTTGATTGCTACGTAAAGACATAAACAATATAACGAAGGTGTTAGGTTTTGGCCAGTCTTAAGGAAATCATTTTCATAAAAATAAACAATAACCCTATGAAAACTATTATTGTGTCAAATGAAAGGTTTCATCTATATTTTGTAGGAGAAATGCAGAAATTACGTGCAAAAAAGTTCGTGTAAGAAAAGTTCGCGAAATTTCAAGGAATCGCGCAAAAAAAATCCACAGGATTTTTTTTTACGCGGTTTGCCATCCGAAAATGACCAAAATCGTGTAAAAAAAGTCGCGTAACTTCAAGAGAAACACGTAAAAAAAAGTCGTGTAAAACCAGAATTGAGTGTAATGCTTCAGTTTTGGCCATATTCTGAACTTTTCTATGTTGGCCTTGTGGGAGTAGCCAAATTAGAAGCACCCTTGCCAAAATATGCACATGGAAACTGATTTTGAAACAATATGTTTCTTACATTTATAAAATCAAATTCTATGGTTTTTGTGATATCCTATCTTGGTTATATCTATAACTTCACAATTACTCTAAAGACACTACTTATTTATACTCTATTACGGGGCAATGTGACAGCACTTTCACTTCATTGCTAATCCTCTCAACTGCCTGGTAGCTTCCACACATACTAACATCAGACAGAATACCGCAGTTTTCACAGCTTAAATCATCATAAGGACTGTATCGGAAATTAACTATATATGTTCAAAACATCCTAAAAAATAATTTATTCAAGTTATAAATAATTTTATTTTTGGAGGTACTATATAAATCCTCAGAAAAAGGAATGGCACTTTTGCTTTTGTAAAAATAATTATTTTACATGGTCATCAATCTCAAAGTTTAAACGCATGATCTTGAAATTTTGGACACCTCTTAAAAATTTAAAATTGCGGAAAAAATGGAAATTTTTTTGATTTTTTTAAATTTATTAGCGCAAATATATTCTTTCCCAGATTGCTCATAATATAGGTAAAAAAATTTTTTCAAGAAAAAATTCGATTCCGTTTTAGCGCAATTCTTAAAAATGAAAAAAGGTCATTTTTCAGGGACCCTATTTTTTGATGCTCATTCAACGCACGATTACGCAAATAAAAAATACATTAAATTGATGATTCAATTTTTTTTTAATTGGAAATGTTTTTAAACTTCACGACGAGGTAGCTTTAGTAGAGAACGGGATTGTATAACCTTTGAAGATATTTAAAACAGACTGTCAAAGTTCGACAAAAAATTAGTGTTTTTTTAGGATAGGTCATTTTTTAAATGTTGAGGGTTTTTCGATCATAAATATTTTTTTTTAAGTTGGTGTTCGGTGATATGTTATGTGTACATAACTGCTAACAATAATTAATATTTTTTGGATTTTTCGCCGTACAAGTTTTATTCGCTACAGGTTATTGAAACGCTGAAAAATCTTTAAAAAACAACAATTTGTCCAAAACTTTAATTTGTGAGATGTATTCATTCTACAATATTTTCAATAATGCTAAACATTTTTCAATTTTTTTCAGGCTGTTCTAAACTTGACTGTATTGTGAAGATTTGATAGAAGAACCGAAATGATAAAACCAAACATGCTTCGAGATAGAGCATCCTGAATGTTTATAGTTAATTTCCGATACAGTCCTTATTATATTAGGATCTAGTAGTAAAAAATAAATTTATGCCGATTTAGGCAGTAACAGTCTGAATAACGCCAAAACACCCGTCTGGCCAAAACTGATGTTTCTACGCTGCAACATTTTTTTTAAATAGAAAAAGGCCGACAAAATCAGGTTTAAAGGCTGACAAAATCGGGTCACCCTTGTATTGGGTTTTACGTGGTTTTACTGTGTAAGATGTGACAAGAATCTTGATCATAGGCAAGTAACATCAACTAGGGTGAGGGAGGTACTTTGGACCCCTTTAGGAAGTGGATGAACAATTCAGCGAAAAAAGAAGGTTCCCACTTCAAAATATGGATAATTGCAGTAGGCATTACGTGTAGAGCAACATGTTTTCTGTCGAAAGAGGCCAAACAGAACTCAAAATTGTAGTAGTAAATATAAGAAATATCAAAATTCCTGAAGGATCTCGGGCATCTATTTTGGACCACCAAGTGCACATATTTTGGCCCACCAAATTAAACTTCAATTGATTGGTGAAATGAAAGCCACCTCAGCAAAAATTTAAAAAATAGTTAAAACTACGTGAAGTTTACATCTTTTCTATTCATTTGTTGAGACTGGGAACCTTTGAAAATTACGTAACGGTAAAAAAAGATGAAAATTTTGACCTATGACCCAAAACTATAAGCTTTCTGTTCAGATTCTTTTTTCCTCATCTGTAGAGCCTTTTCCAGTCCATTATTTTAGAGGAATATTATGGTATGACCCATATTTAATTTGGTGCTAGTCAAATATCCTGTTACAATTGGGTTCTTTAGGAGTATCCGGATTTTTTCATAATCCGATTCTCCGCCCGAAAATTAGTCGAAATCCAAAATTTCATAATTTTTGGAGTCCGGGAACTATTTTTAAAATGCATTTAAAGTTTGTATGGGGAAACATTTTTATTCGGATCTTTTTATCGATTGAACTGTCATTTTATCCACAAAAATCAAAACTGTTTTGTTAATTTATCCATCAAAACAAAGGTATTGGAAACCAATAAAATCACGTTATACTCAGAAAAATGAGCTCTTTCAATTAGGCTATAGAAAACAGCAATAATTTATTCACTGAGCAACCCAATTGAGCTGTGATGGACAAAGGTTGATGTAACACCTGATCCCAACTAGGCACAACTCGTTTAATGATGTTTACCTATTACTTTGTTTGGATTGCTTCTCCAAATTTCCAAGAGCTCTAGAAACCCTTCACCAACTACCGCCAATCTGTGATTGGACCGCACTCCGCAGTTGCAGAGTAAATGCTCGGCAGTTTCGTTTTCCGTTTGACAGAAACGACACTCGGAGGATTGAATTTTTCCAATCTAACTTAGATGATATTTACTCAGACAGTGGGCAGTCATCAGACCAATAATTTCCCTGAGATCTCTTTTGTTTAGATTCAATAAGGACCTGGCTTTTTCTGCACTAGGTTTTATGAACTTTTTCGCTTGCTTGGATGTATCTGTGGCATTCCAATTAGATTCTATCGTAGACATTTCCCAAGTTTTCAGTTTCATCCAAGAGCACACTCAGGAACTCCACAGAATGGTTCAGGGACTACAAAGCTTGACGCCGCACTTTGTTTGGCTAAATTGTAGGCATTTTCATTCCCCAGAATTCCACAATGACCGGGCATCCTGTATAAAGTTACCTCGTTCCTACTGGCCAATTGCTTCAGAGAAATAATGCATTCCCACACTAGCTTTGATTGACAAGTGAAGGCTCTTAGCGCATTTAGAGCCGCCTGACTATCCGAAAAGATACAGATCTTGGCAAACCTATATTTTTTCAGACAAATGTTGGCACACTCTAGAATGGTTTTAGCACAGACAAACAGACGTAACACTTGCGAAATTTCCATCGACCACGCTTTTAACGATCATTTTAAATTTTCATAGTTGTGTCTTTCACAACCAGAGGCGCGCGCATCGTTTTTCTATGCGTTTGACGTTTCACACTAGCGCCTTCTGTTGACGATATTGCACAACACAGTGATTCGTGCAACTTTTCCACCAGGTGCTGGTAGTGTGAACTGGGCGACGGATTTTTATGAAAATCGTTCAAGGTGTTACGTCTGTTTGTCTGTGGTTTTAGCTTCCGCTTGAAATACAGTGGGACTGCATCCCATTGGTATAGCCTTACTAAACCAGGGCCAAAACACCAGGTCCAGTGTTTTCTCCCATCTTGAACCCATCTTATAAAATACAATAGTACCTGGACGTAAACTTGGGCCACCATCATCCCAAACATAGCGAGAAGGTTTCACCACTTTGAAGGGAACATCATAGTTGGTCTTCGTTACCATCCAATATTCTACTGTTTAATTTGAAGTCTTTGATGATCCTCAAATGTCCAACAAGAAGAACCTTTGTTTATTCGACTTTTTTGATTAGATATGTTACCTACTTTAAGAAGGACTTTTCGGATGAATGAAACTTTCACATTCAATCTAATCTTTTCATGTTTATTTCCAACTGCTTTCATCATTCACTGCTATCCTTTGCTTGTCTTACTTTTCCAGCGTAAACTAAATATAAATAAATCATACTTGTACAAACACTATATGAACAGTTCATTTATAACAAAAATATTTATATTAATAATAAAAATCACAATAACATAGGTTACGCGCCTACAGAGCTATAATATAACAGTAATAGTAATGAATAATAACTATACAGTAAAATATATAACATTCCTCCTATTGAGCTAATAACTGAATCAAGTTGTTCACGTTGTAAATAGATAACCTAACATATATCGAATCGTAAAAACAAATTTTACTTTGCAGCAACATCGCAGCGAAAAAAAAAACTATATTACAGCACATCCCAACGCTTGCCGTCGGAATCGGTGATAAACTCTTAGCCAATGTAATGTAACCGCTTGCGTAGCGCCCTATTAATGCTATCCTCGTCTGATTCTTCTGACCCCCACTGTCTCAGCACAACTTCTCCAACAGTACGAATGGTGTGTAAACTTTGTTAAAGCATATATTTCAATACAATTGTCTTTCTCTCAATATAACTCGTAAGCTTTCCAAGCGATTTCCAACGGGTACAATTTCACAAACCAAGCACTGCTTAGTAAAGTTCTTACATCACTACTTCTACAGTATTTTACGATTTCTCCTCTTCGGTTTCCCGTCAATAATAGGCGAACACGCGGTTTTATAACCTAGTTAACGGAGTTGGTTCAACACAATTCACACGACATCTATCGATTATTTTAGGATTTTTGTTTTGTTTTATTCATGATGGTTTGTATGATATATGTATGTAAGAGTACATGTGAAGCTTATTGAATGACCATTTGATGCAGTCGGAACGCTCTACTAAAACAACTACCGCTAAAACCTCTCAAATACCGATTTGTTCTATGCTCAGATTTATACACGCAGTAAATATGGCTAAAACTTCCGATTTGAATGCGGCTACGAACGTTGCACACATACAAACGTACAGATAAAGATACATACACACAACGACGATTAGCATTTGGGTTGTAAGGAAAGTCGTAGAAGCATGCAATTCAGAAAGCATGTCCTCCCTGATTTGGAAACGATTTGAATGTTCTGGATAAGTCGTCACACTAAATGTAGATTGATCAATCTTGTTGTCCGATTTCACCTCATCCGGATTCGGATGTTTATTGCTATTAGCTATTGGTTCTCTTATTTGTGAAATCATGCTTTTCAAGCAGGAATCCTCTTCTACAATGCTTGTTTTATTGAGAATACATTTTACATGTTTGTCCTCGTATCTTGTTATTATTTTTTTCTTGTAAGCTATACAAAGTAATTCTTTGTTTTATCAGTTATTCACAATTCAACCATAAGTTTTAAATAAATCTCAATATAAAAAAACAGGTTGCATCCCAGAAGAAATAGATAGTTGTATTTAGGTAAACAAGAGCGATCGATCAAAATGTTTGACATTTTGCATATAGAAATAATCATGCAAACCAATGTTTATTACAAATATCTTCGACAAAAAATAGAGAACCATCTTCTAAGACATTCACCAGAAGTTGTTGCGAGAGATGTAAATATTAGCATTTTTAGAGATGTCTAGACTAGTTCAAGTAGTTTTGGAAAGATATTAAGCAACATTCTCTACTTCTTTTCATGGCTCTACATTCCTACTAGGATTTGGTCTACTACTCTTAACCTTAGTGTTCTTTGAACACATCGTGGCAAGCACAATAATACACCTTGTCCAGGAAATCGAGAAAATTTCCTCAACTAACGGGAATCAATTCCGCCGTCTCCGGATTGGTGATCGAAAGCCTCATTCACCAGGCTAACTGGAGACCTATTCTTTAGTATTCTTCAATAAGTTCAATAAGGTTTGTTCTCAAAAACTCTTACAGAGGTTGCGGAGATTGATAAACTGGCCACCAAAATAAATTGACTGCCATTATTGCTGTCATTATATGCCAAGTTTTTGGTATACTAAGAGGTTTCATCGGGGATTCTCCAGGAGTTCCTCTAAAAAGTTCCACCGTGAATTGCGGGGATTCTCCAGGAGTTGCATTGAAAGTTCCAGCGTGAATTGTGCCATGAGTGTCTTCTGAGATTACTCCAGGAATTCGATCCCATTGAGAGTTTCTTTTGAGATAGGGTATTGGTTCGCTTATTAAGCATGTGGCTCCCATTTTCATCCTACGAAAAACAAAGGATTGAAGCACTGTTTGTTTTGTTTCTTATTTTTGTATTTTTTTTGTTAGAAGTGAGCACGCATGAAAACAAAAAGAACGGAATCAATCGGTGCCGTAATCGCTTGTTTTCGAATAGGATGAAATTGGGAGCATGAGATTACTGATGGCACACAAACCCTATCTCTAAGATAGGACATGCAGTATTGGTAAAATCACACTCAAAGTTAACTCGTAAACCGTTCCTGCGTGAGCAAACTCGCGCGCGATTCTGGATCATTTTTTCACGCGCGAGATTTCTAGGCAATCTAGTCCATTTTCACTCGGTTCTTTCAGAATAGCATGAGAAGTTGCTGACTCCTGGAATTTCTCCACGAGTTCCATATGAGATATCTTCAATGGTTTCTTCTGGGAATCAACAAGATGCGCCTTTTTAAATTCCTCCTTGAGTTTCTTCTGCCATTCTCCTAGATCTTCGATTGAATGATCTCACGCTCACTAATATTGGTGTGTGAGAGCTCTACTGGAAGACGACTTCTTTAGTTAACGGCATAGACGAGGATGTAGCACTAATGGTTATCTTCTTTCTTTCTCCGATAGACACACGGATCGGCATCACACTTCTGAAAACCCGCCCGTTACTGCCCATTCTACGCCCAATTGCCCCATGTTATATGGGAATCCCATATAACATGGGACAAATATGCGTAGAACGGCAGCGTAGCACCTCTGTGTGCACACTGTGCAGCATGCGGATTCAAGCTCTCACGGCCTGCAAGGATGGGAACACTCACTTGCAAAGAATTACACTCACTTGCAATTTTCTCAGCTCAGAAGCGTGCAATCAAAAAACGATGTATGGACGACTTTTGTCTTGTGATTTAGTCTAAAAGTTTGCCGAATAGAGAAGGGGTCACACACGCGTCCCAAAGTCGTGAGGGCGCTGCGAAGCCATCTTTCCACGAAGTGAATGTAAATTTCACTCACCTCGTGAATAGCCGCTTTCACAGCTCTGTGACTACTATGGTATGCGCGTGCGACCCCTACTCTATTTGGCAATCTTTTAGACCACATCACAAGGCAAAAGTCGTCCATATATCGTTTTTTGATTGCACGCTTCTGAGCTGAGAAAATAGGTAGTGAGTGTAACTCTTTGCAAGTGAGTCTGCTTCATTGCATAAATACTTTTCTTAAGACAATAACCTTGCTCTCCTGTCCCTGTACGATGAATCCGGGTGGTTTCTTCTCAAGATTACCGTATAGAACTGATCTTATTTAGCTGTAATCCCAGCAACGTCTGGAATGTCGTTTGAAGAGTCATAGGAGCAAAAATTTGAACGTAACCAATGCCGTACTGCTGGATGTATCCTTGAGCAATCAGTCTAGCCTTGAACCGGGTGATTTTTGCTTGAGCACCCCACTTAATTTTGAAGACCTGAACCACCCCTGGCAAACCCCTATTTACGCCAATGGTTGGTATGTCCACAAACTCCCAGGTATCGTTGTCTTCAATGGACTGCTACTGCTCCTGCATGGCAGAACGCTATTCATCGTGTTTGGTACTTGCTATCGCCTCGGCAAAGGCCTTCGGGTCTACCAATTCATACCAGTTTCAGCGCACAGGAGTAATCATTTCAGCGTAATGTCTTTGAATGACCTTAGGCATCTTCGTGGTGGTTGCATGGTATTCTCTTTCGGAACAGCATCAATCATATTATCGTCCAGTACGACACTTGCATCTACCTCAGCTTCATCCACTCGTTCGTCATTTGCTTGCCCAACAGGCAAAGCTCGAAAATCGTCTTCAAAAATTGCTTTAGTGCATCGTTGTAAAAAGCCTACCCATTCAATTTGATACTTCAATCGTCGGCAATCTTCATGCTGTTGTTGATTACAGAAGTTTCATCGAACTTGACGTCTTTACTGATCGTGATGGTACAAATTTTCCGAGTTGAGTTGTCGATAGGCATTGCGTCCCTCAAGGTAGCTTACTAGCACCATCCTCTCGGCTGTTTGGTCCAGCTTTCTTCGCTTTTGACTAGGAATGTATATCCATACTGTGGATCCAATCATCCGGAGATGGGCATACGATGGTTTTTGATCGTGCTCTAGTTCATACGGGGTCATATTCGCTGCTTTCGTAGGTAGGATGTTCTGCAGGTAATTCGTAGCTTCACCCCAAAACTTCTTGTCAAGATCGGCTTCGGTGCGGTCAGCGAACAACGCTTTATTTCTCCCAATGATCGATTCTTCTTTTCAGTGATCCCAATTTGTTGACGGCTGTACGGTGCCGTTTGTTGCAGTGGGTTGCCGCTGTCCGCCAGACATTTCCTAAGTTTTGCGCTGGAGTGTTCATCACCGCCATCAGCTCAAACAATCTTCAGCTAATCTTGATCAACTACTGATGGATCTTTCCGTGCACCTTCGACTTGCAGCGCAGCAGATACAACACTGCGTAACGCAAAAAATCGACCATACTGTAACGAAGTCCACTCAGCGATGTTATCTCGAACGGAACAGCCAGATCCATGTGGATAAGATCTGCTACCGTTTTGATCAATATTTCGGATGCCTTCGGGAATGGCAGCCTAGCCAACTTGCCCTCATAGCACGTTCCACAAATCGTTCGCACATCACAGTCTTGTATCTAAATTCCGTTGCACAGGTGGTTAAGCACATCTTATGGTTATCGTTTATGCGGGTCCTCCTTCGAGTAATCACTGTGAGAACAGCTTTCGCAACACATGGACATTACTTGCAAGAATGACCTCTCGTGACATGTCTCTAACCCGTCCCACTTGTCCTTTGCTGTTCCGTCAGATGGCATCCACATCTGCCGGTTTGGGTTCGGTGACGACTGCTTGAAGTTTTTCTTGGATCAACACCAGCTCCATCCGGAACTTCCATACTGGATAGTTCGAATCTCCAAGCTTCTGACGCGACGACTTCAATCAGCTTATCTTGAATACACGTAGAAGAAGTTCTTGATTCTTGAATTTCCGCTTCCCTGGTGCTTACAACCTTTCGTTATGTGAGATCTCTTGTGGATGACGACTTCTTTAGTGAACGATTTCATATACATGGAATGAAACAAGTACCTTAACATAAGGTTGCTTTGATTGATCAGCAGGACCGTAGTGCCGATCCACGAATAACTAATGCTTATTCTGTGACAGATTTGCGTATTTTGATTTCCGATTGCAATCGTCTTTAGTGTCGGATGTACATCCAGAGTAGGGTAGAGTGCAAGAAGTAGTCGCAATACCCTTATCTGTCAAAGAATAGAGATTAGTGGGTGGAATTAACAAGTACGAAAACTCATTTCACTCTATCGAAGGGAATATTCTACTTAGAAGGTTCGAGGAATCAGCATAAGTTAACCCAGATGTTTCTTGGTTTAGAGTTTTCTTCAGAAGTTCCTTTGGTAATTCAAGTTTTGTTTTCTGATATTCCTAAGTAACTCCTTCTGATCCCATATATCCGCAGTGATAAACGTGAACATATGCGTCAACTTGACGCACTTGAAGGTACTTGAACGTACTTGAAGGTGCGAAGCCAAGGGTGAAGCCAAAGTCCAAAGGTCTTTGGTGAAGCTCTCCAAAATTGGACAAAATTCAACTTTTTTCAACTCAATGCACTCAGGGGTGTAAGATCCTACCCTTTACGCCCACCCAAACATGCCCACCTGCGCGCCATCTACTGTTGGTTCTAATTTGTAAACATCTTTTGTTTAATGGTTTTATAAACATAAACAGTAGAACAAACAGGGCCGGATCTAAGGGGGGGCCGGGGGGCCAGGGCCCCGGGCCCCCACATTTTAGGGGCCCCCACAAAAAAATTTCTGCTTGCTAAACATTAACAAAAACAAAGAAAAGCTTATTTACTCATGGCTTTTGTACCACCGAGGGGCCTCCACATCCGCTCTGGCCCCGGGCCCCCACAAGTCTTAATCCGGGCCTGAGAACAAACATAGGCTGACCATCCGTCCAGTACGACTGCAGCGATCGACACGCTCGGTCGTGTTCGCGGCGTGCTCACCAGAAAGTAAACTCTAATTGAGTGAGTATAAACCAAAAATTAACTGGCAATATAGCGCTAGTTCGCTGCGCCATTTTTCGCTCTTTGTTAATACAAAGAGCACCCAGAAGCAAGAAGAAGAAGAAGAAGATTTAACGGGACAACACAATTTTCAAACACTCGTCTCTGGAGCATAGTTACAGTTTTTACCTCAATTATTCGTTCTTTCTAGCTGAAATAGCATTATTTTCAACATGCACTTCTGTTTTTGGGCATTGATTTTCTTTTTGTTGAGTTTCCGGAATGTGTCCCGTATTTAAACGGGTCAAATCTGGTCAGCCTAAACAAACATCAGTGTTTTTCTCTCGCTTTGGATGCTTATGATCAGCATTTTCGATAATTATCGAAATTTATTGGGTCATAGTGTTGAATTATCTTCACATTTATCCAAAATAATCGCCCAGGAAGTTTTCAATTTTCAGCCGATTTCCACACTTCAAACAAAAGAACAACAAAAACAAACGAGAGTAGAGGCTAATATTTCATAATGGTGAAAACAGAACAGCGATGTTTCCGGAATGATTTTTTTAATCTAATATGTTGAATATAACATCCTTTATGTGTGAATCACCTACGGACTTGCGTTTAGCATGATAAAACGGTATTGAAATCAACTTTGCAAACGAAAATTGAAATTTTCTTGTGTGGCAGTTACGTCTTTCTACTGGTTCTAAAACAAGTTAGACGGTAGGCGAAATTTGTTCCCAGTTGACAGTCAACTTACACCCCTGAATGCACTAGTTTTCACGTGTATGAGCCATTTTAAGAAGTGACAACAATATTGATGATGATATAGATTACACAGTCAGGATGCCTCCTACTGTCAAATTTTCATTCATAAAATCGACTCGTAAAATAGACTATATGCCCAAATTAGATGAACTGCGTCGATATTTTCCACATTTGATTGGTATTGAAACGTCTTGACCAACTGCGTCACAAGTTGGCGCGTATGAACGTGAGGATATTGAACATGGAAATTTTCTTTGACTGTCTTGGGCACAGAGTAAACACTAAACAGCTAAGAAGCAGGCTTTGTCCCAGTGAGGACGTCACGTCAAGAAGATGAGAAAGTGGAGGAGAATTCTCCAAAAGTTTTTTTGGGCTTTCATCAGGGTTCAGGAATTCCTTCTATGGTTCTCAAATAGGCTCATTATGGCATTTTTTTATGTAATCCATCTGGAATTGCGAATCGAAAACTGCAAAACCAGAAACCCCAATTACTCAGGAATTCGTCCAGGAGTTTCTTCTGATATTCTTCCAAGGGTTCCATCTGAGATTCCTGTACAAGTTTCCTCTGGTTATTCTAGTAGACATTTTGGTTGAGGTTCCTTGTAGAAGTTCCTTTTGGAACGCTTCCATGAATTCGCTTTACAATTCCTCTAACAGCTTCCGGTGCTGAATGCCGTCCAGATTAGTCTTGAGAAATTCTCCTGATTTTCCTACTAGGTATCCTCTAAGCGTTTTCCTGTAGGTTCATTGTGGGATTCCTGCAGAACCTTTTTTAGGAAATTCTTCAGATATGAAGTACGAAAAAAAGGTTCAAAATCCTTCAGAATTGACACCTGAGCATCCTTCAAGTATTTACATGACTTCCTTTTTCAGAATTTATTCTAAAAATCCTCTTGAGAGAATCTTTTAAAAGATTCTTTTTTGAGAATACTTCAGATTGTTCTCTCTGGAGTATCTTATGGGAATTATTCCAAGAGCATTTAAATCCTACATTAGTTCCTTCTGGGAATCCTCCATCAGTTCCTACAGAAATCCTGTGATCAATTAATCCCAAGATGAAATTTCTGAAGAAAGAAAAAAGCCAGAATGAATTCCTGGAGGTACCCCAGAAGAACTTCTTAGAGATATCAGAGGCAACTCTATGATGGATCTCCTGAAGAAGTGTCTTGAGGAATTACCAATAGGAATTGCTGAGAAAATCCCCAACATGAATTCTTGAAGGAATTCTCAGATAGTATTCCAGTGGTAACTAAACGATGAAGCTCCAGCAGGAATCCCCAATAGGAATCCCAGGGGAAATCCTTAGATTTCTGGAAGAATATCCCGAAGAAACTCCTGGAGGCGTCACCCGAAGGGATTTCTGGAGGGATTCTTCAAGAAATCCTCAGACGAAATTCGTGGAGTACCTAATCCACAGATGGAGGAATCATCAGAACGAACTTCTTAAAGGAATTCTCTGGATGAGTTTCTAGGGAAATACCCAGGACGGTAAACTGGATCAGTTCTTGGAGGAATTCTAACTAAATTTTTAGCATATATTTTTTTAAATATTTTCCGTCTGATCCCTTTGAAGAACTTTTGGCAGAAGTAGAAAAAAATCCTAGATTTTTTTCAACAGAATTTTTAGCAAAGCCTTTCAGATAGCACTGAAGAAAATAAGCTAAATTTAAGGAAAATAAATCTTTTGAAAGTGACTTGCTATCAGTCACCTTGCTATCAGGACAAGAAATTTGAATTTATTTATTCTAGCTGTCACGTCGGTTCGTCGGTGCTTCACTTACGCTTGAGTGTAACATTACTTGGTTCTTTTTGTTTAAAAACAGATGCATTTTCGTTGTGAATGAATCGATCGCTCTATTTTACACCTCAAATATATCTATCTTTATAATACGGGATTGAGAAGTGCAGCAGTTCCATATGGCAGATATTGCTCCGGAGTTTTGTTTTTCAAAGTCAGTATCCAACTGTTGTTCGAGCTGGATCTGTCATTTTTTTTAAAATAACGATAACAAATTTTCCAAACAGAAGACTTATTTAGTAAAACATAGGTTCATTGATTTGCTTTTCGTTGTTCTAAGCGTTTGAGCGCGACATTTTTTTTTTTAATCTAATATACCGAAATAGCTAAGATGAGGACAGCGGGCACGCGCTGGGGACTAGAATGTGGGTTAGTTCAACATTTGATTTTTAATGATCAAACTCGATCTCGATGGAATGTTTTAATCGTTTTTTTTGTTTTGTTTTCTCTCGCTTTCTAGAGGTGTAGCGGCGAACAACTGATTAGAAGCAATTTGAAAAATGATTAATAATGAAGAAGTGCGGTTATGTTAAAACAAGTGCAGTCACGCTCGGAACTGAAGTATAACTCCTCAAAAAGTTTTTTGAACCATTTCCTATGGAGATTCTCTTATTTTGTGTGCCTCTGATTTATTCTTTTTAACCTTGATTCAGCCAAAATACCTTTTTCATCTTCGGAAAAACACAAACATATGCACAACACTTTGCATTTTTATGGGTTTTGATTAACTTTTCAACTTCTTGAAAAATTGTTCTAGTTTAAGATTTGGATGGTATGGGTGCCAACTTCACTTGGTTCCAGAGTTATTCCGTATTGTTTTAGGATATAAAAAATAGCTACCTTCCTTGTACAACGGACATCTTTAGATTCCGATTAGCAAGAAAAATGATGTCGTGCAAAGTTCAAAAGTATGAGTACTAGCTGGTAACGGCGGCCTTGGTTCGCAATTTAGCTACTGGCCTGGCGGCATTGATGTTAAAAACGTTCAACCTGTTCAAGCTGTTCAGTGAACAGAAGGATGGCTTTTTCGAGAAACTTGTTCAACAGGTTCAGAGTTAGTTGAGAGTCAAAAACCTAGGTTTAAAATGTGACCTCTATGACGCGTTGATGCCAAAAACGCTCGCGCTTTCGTGTTTTATGATCGTCATAAGCAAAAAGAGCCGTGCTGTTTTTGTTTGAAGCATAGTTTTTGAAGAAGATTGCATTCATCGAATTGATTTGTAATTAATTTGCAAACCAGCTATGAGTGAAAGCCAAAGGAAGGATTTCTATTGTCGATTTCATGCTTTCAAAACCCTAGCTCGCGCCCAGAATTTCCATGGTATTTCTGGCGACTTTTTTCTTTGAAAAAGGTTCGTTGGCTGGATGAAGGTTAATGAAATACCGTTTGGTATAACATAAAGAGTATAGAGGAGGCATCAAAAAAGATATGCGACTTAATGGTGAATGATTTTGGGAACCGCAACTGCTCTTAGGTCAAGAACTCCTGAAGTGGTCAACGGATTCAATAAGAAAAGTGCACAGAAAGTCTACAGTGGAAGAGGTAATAAATTAAATGTATTCGTTGTATCATATTTTTTTTTCAATAGTAGACTCGTCAATTGATCGTGAACCAAACGAAATGTTCGCTGACCGACATCCAAAATGGGCAACGCAATGGAAAGTTCCCACGAGTTACCCACAAAACCAATTCGTGAGTAGATACCTATTGCTTTACTCAATTCACCAAACACATTACGAACGATTCGGCTCTTTATTGAAGCGTTGTTATTACTGTTCCCGTTCGGTTACCTTACTAAACGATGCTGCACGACGCGTCGACGACTTGTTCTCATCTCATTTCAAAAAACGAAACAAAATAATTATCCCTTAAAGTAGCTATTTCTTTCCTAGCATTATACGCGTCTAGTTTATCTAGTTTTATGTATACGTCTCTCCTCTTGATCTTCTCATGAACTACCTATTTTACTCTCAACAAGCGTTTTCGCATTCTTAAAAGGGAAAGAGAGAAAAAGAAAAAAAAGAAAATAGTTTATTCAGTAAAACATTCAAATTTTGGCGCTTCATGCGCGAGCTTTCCCATTCTTATGGCTAGGACTACGAACAAACGAACGAACAGACGCTTGCATGCGGTTTGCGGTTTTGTATGCTAATAGTAATTGTTCGAAACAGTTAGCTTTTTGATTATAATCTCGTCAATGATAGTTGATTTTTACGTTATCTTAAGTCAAGGTTAGTATGGGTGCTAAAATTGAATACAATCGGGAA
This sequence comes from Aedes albopictus, assembly GCF_035046485.1. Classification (NCBI taxonomy): domain Eukaryota; kingdom Metazoa; phylum Arthropoda; class Insecta; order Diptera; family Culicidae; genus Aedes; species Aedes albopictus. Next base: position 143,023,764 of record NC_085137.1, on the reverse strand, counting down.
GATTAAGTTCTGGTAATCAATGGTTAAGTTGGTTCGAAAGCACCACCCCATTTGACAAAATGCCGTTTTATACAAAATCGCAACATTTCGCCAAGTAGGTAGAATACTCCCGTTGGTTATAGGTGGGACTTTGGACTTGAGCTTCTTCAAATGATGGCGCGTTTCTAACTAAGAACCGGCAGGATCGAAACCAGTTAAACAACGAAGAAATGCGGTGTTAAACTAAATAGGAGTAAAAGTATAGGGGCTTGGTCCTTACTCGGTTCCGCTTCCCCGTTGGTTCTGCGCTGGCGACGTGTAACAGAGTAAGGTGCACGCAAACACTCACTTATGTAGAGAGGAGGAAAGAGATGGCATGTACAGAGCACATACACAACACAAAGACATTCACACACTTGGTAGCAAGAGAGTAGTAGTAGATGGTGGTAATCGCTCAGCTTCCGCGGGTATAGATATAAGAGGTTGCATTATTTTGGTTGCGTGGTTGGTGATGATGCTGGGCGATGGTTAGGGGTTGGTGTTGTACAACAGGTTGTAAAGTAATGGGCGGCGGTCGAGGTCTTAACTTTGTGAGGATCATATTGGTAAAGATGATTTTTGTCGTTCACGCACCTACGAAACCGTACACTTCGAGCACTCGTATTTCGAAATCACCGGAGGCGCACAGCGGCGGATTGTTGAACGTCTGGCAGCGGTCCGTTTTGCCGAAGCGAATGTTCTCGTCCATCCAGATTGCTTGTCCCTCACTGCAAATGAAAAATAACAATACGAAAGTTATTAACAATAAGTAAACAATAGCCCTGGTAAGGTAGACTGCTGAAAACTTCAAAATATAAACTAAAGGAGATCAAACAAATTGATCGAACGATAACAGATCAGGCAACGAATTAAGCACAATGCTTGAAAAGTAGGATATGGAATCGTAAGAACTTTGTATGAAGCCGCATGTTTTGGACTACCAAGTGAGTAATACTGATAAAACCTTAACTCACGAGAGTAGACACCAGCTCGACTATCGAGAAGAAAGCCATCAGTGTAACATACGATGCTGTCTGAAATACTTCTCTTCAGATAATCAGATGTCCACTATTGCCGGGAAGGGAATTTAGTGCAATCATGTGATCACTTGGAGCAAAAACAGTTGTCACCAAAAGTACAAGGCCATACAAGCTTTCTTAATTCTGAATCCAATGTGAGGTGGCCAGGTATCAAGAATAAGTCCAACGTGCATAACATGTGCAGTCACATTGATTTCGAGCCAAAAAGACGGAAAGATCGAACGCCATCACGATTTCGCCTTTCCGTGAAAAGGACAATAGATGTTTTACTTTTACCGAGAGACCATATTGGCTACATCAATCCTCAACTTCCTGAAGAGCGCTTTGCATCAAGTCGAAAAGCATGCTGATATTGCTGATGCTCATACCGACTAACAATGTAAGGTAGTCGTCAGCAAAACTATAAGTAGGAAACCCGCTATTACTGAGTTGCCTCAATAGCGTATCTGCTACGAGATTCCACAAAAGCGGGGATAAGACTTCCCCTTACTCAATTTCCTAATCACTGCTTGATGCAATGTCGAGAAGAGATGTCAGTTTTTGAGCATTTGGTAAATCCAATTGGAAATCATTGAAGATGTAGCATGACTCCGTTCGGCTTTCAAAATGGCATCGAAAGGGACGTTGTCAAAATCACCCTCGATATCTAAGAAAACACCCAAACAAGATTGCTTTTGAGTGAATGCTTTCTCAATTTCGTAAACAACCTTGTGTAAAAGAGTCACAGTGGACTTTCCACATTGGTAAGCATGTTGGTTCACACGAAGAGGCATGTTGGCCAGATGAACATCGTGGATATGATGATCGACAACACGTTCTAAACATTTTAGAAGAGAAGAAATCAAATTGATAGGTCTGAAACTCTTTGTTCCTTCATACGACGCACGACCCACTTTTGGAATAAACTTTACAGTAACATCGTACCAGGATTTTTAAATATACCCTGTAGCAAAACTGCAAACAAGTAGTTTTGTCCAACCATATTTGAAATAATCAAATCCCTTCTGAAGCAAAATAGAACACATCTCATCTGCTCCAGGAGATTTGAAAGGAGCAAAGCAATTTAGTGCCCACTCAATCGATTCTTTGAATATGATCATTGGCGAATCTAGCTTTTTCTTTTTTCTTGCTCACTCTCCTAAACAAACACAAGATAGAGAAGGATGCATCCCGCTCTTTCTCGAGTTTGTTTAGGAGAGTGAGAAAGAAAAAAAGAAAAAGCTAGATTCGCCAATGATTATGATAGGTACTCCGAGCCGAAGCTAGAGAATCATAACCACGAGAAAAGACATCAGGTTGATCCGAAGATGTAATATCCACACATACGGGGTAGTATGTACTGAATAAACATTCCAAAACTTCCTCATCAGAGGAAGTGAAATCACCATGGGGCCGTCCATATACCACGTGGACAACTTAGAGGGGGGAGGGGGTCTGAGAAAAGTCCACGCTTGTCCATGGAGAGGGGGTGGGGGTTTGTCAAATGTCCACGTGGACAATATTGATTTAAGAAAAAAAAGAATCGTCAGTGCAACAAATTATGTTGTATTATTGATGTGATTCTACTTCATGACAGTTATCTATTATATTATTTTTATAACATAACATGTTTTTAGTTCGCGACGGCTACTCAAAGGATAAAATAATAACTACTTAAACCAATTTTGAAATATAATGACAACATTCTTGAAAGATTATCAGGATTTCGAACTGATCATTTATAATTCTATCTATATATCTGTATATACTTTTAATGAAGAAACTTTGCAGGTTATTTCCTCTGAAATATAAAATATTTTATAGAACATTAATTTCAAAATCATATCACAATGAGTGAGTTTTAAAACTATACTATATGCACTTTCAAAATGTTGCTGTAATAAATGTTTTTCGGCAATGATCTAAAAAAATACAATCTTTGATAGATAGTATATAAAAGCATAAAATTCATCTAAAAATATGAGACAATCATGGGTTGAACATTCAGAGAGCCATGGTAGCCTATGTAGAAAATTTGTAATACGAAAATATTCGTAATATATAAAATTAAGAAAAATATATAATTCATTGCATCATTTTCAGAAAAATAGCTTTAAAAATTTGAAAATCACTGTTTTTTTAAATAAAAAAAATCGATATATTTTTTTCTGAAGTCCACGTGGACATTAGGGGAGGGGGGTAGGGGTCAGTGAAAAGTCCACGCTTGTCCACTGGGAGGGGGGAGGGGGTCAAAAATCACGATTTTTCTGTCCACGTGGTATATGGACGGCCCCCATTTGGCAAACGAAGTTCGCTTATTTGAAAATCCCTAGATTTTGCAATGATTTTGTTCAACCGACTGGCTTCACTCAAACTGGAAACATTTGTAAAAAGGTTTTTCCAGCCGGATTGTTCAGCAGACCGTAGAGTTTTCTGGTAAGCCTTGCGAGCCTACCTGAAAGCTTCCGATCCAGCCGAATGTCGCATGTTCCAACTCTTTCTACGTTGTTTCCTGAGCTTGGCCAAATCAGAGTTCCACCAAGGGGCTCCCCTTGTGGTCGGTCATCACAAGATGACAACCTTCTTCAAAAGTCTCCATTATGAAGGACGTTATAGTATCAACGGTAGCATCTGAATCTTTTGGAGTGTCAATGAATGGTGAGTATCCATGACATTCGGTCGTAACCATATCAGTAAAGAGATACCAGTTGGTTGACCGATGATTCCTGAAGCGCAAAGTTTGCGAAGTAACATTCAAAGGTAAAAGAAAAAAAATGTGACGATGGCCAGACTTCCTTTCTAGCACATATTTACCATGAAGGTAGGGCGGTTGCCTATGTTAAGTAATCCAATATGTGTACTACTTGAATACTCCATCAAACTGGAGCCTCTCAAGTTATTGTCCAAGCTGCTTCAGATGATATGGTGAGCATTAGCATCACAGTTAACAATCAGCGGAAGGCCTTCTGAAGTACAATATACGATGACTTGTTAGATGCATCCGTAGCGGTTGGTTCATCGTGCCGTAAATAAACCAAACAATATACGTATTTCCTGTTGAGGTTTTCAACGGATACATCAATTGTGACAGCACATACATCTCTTGTGGTTAATTCAGAGACGAGTGTAGCAACGATTGCGTTGTTGACAAGCGCACAGACTCGAGGCATGACACGCGAGTTTGCCATCTCATTTTTACTGAAAATACCGAACACTGGGTTCACAAGGTTTCCTAGATAGAAATTCCCCTTATGATAGTATGGTTTTTGGACTAATGCCACTTGGGCTGTACCATTCTGCATACGTCTGCATAAGATTGATCGTTGTTGATCTTTTTTGCTTAAGATTGATTCTGAGCTAGGCAACTAGGCAAGCATAAACTCTTTACAATGACAGCACTAAAAAGAACAGCAGCAATATTACCAGATCTGTATCGATTATCAGTATAGCCAGTGTGTACATAGCACCCAGTGCTAGTAGAGTATCTGGAAGAGATCTTGTGGAAATATGCTGTGCTATGCCTGCGTCTTGGTTGATCCTGGGGAGATTTTAATGCATACGGACACCCTGGGGATCTCCGAAGGACGACAATCGCGCAACCCTGATATATGTATGACCTTTGCGACTATTTCAATTTGAAAATTTTGATTTTCGATTTCTCAAAGAAAGTCTGCCCGGATTCGGTCCAAGTACAAGCGAATATTCGTCGTTATCCGCCCGAAAGGAATGCGATGGATTCACCCTTTTGGATGCTAGAATTCTCACTCGCGCTTCTGTCATGTAACAACTCTGCCCCAGGAATGGATAGAATAAAGTTCAACTTGCTCACAAGCCTCCCAGACGTCGCGAAGAGGCGCTTTTTGAATTTGTTCAATCTATTCTTGAGAACAACACTGCACAGTGTTTTATTTTGCCGATTTCGTGCGCTTTTTTAATAACGTTTCATGATTTTAGCGATAGTTTCTTCGGAGAAGTTTCTACATTAGACAAGGCGCATCTTTTGGCATAAAGAGTTGAATGATCAATCCGCCTACAAGTGATATGCAAAAAATATTTTTTCAAAAAATGCAGAATGTAAAATGCAATTTTGAACAACTTTGTCAAAGACGCCATTATGCTGAATCTCATACTTTACGAGATATATTGCGTTGTATATGCATGACCACTAGAAATCACATATTTAATCATAACTTTATAACGGAATTTTTTAGATTTTTTGCGTCTTCTACAAAGTTGTTTGGAATGTAAAAATACATGTTTTTGCTGAACATCGAAAAACGCTAGCTTTTGAAATAACAAAGTTATTTACAAATTACTGATTTTTATAGGGTAACTTTGAACTCGTGTTACTTTTTTCGGCGCAAAATGGCGCAGAGAACAGTTTCGAATAATGAAACAACCATATTTCTACTATATGAAAATGGCTTAAACTTTTGTATGCAAGTGTATTCTTTATGTGTCATGGTAAATATACAAACAATTATCAAATATTGAAATTATTTAATAACTTCTTAATTTAAAGAGATAGAATGTCACAATGTTCAGCAAAATTGTGTATTCTTGTATGCTCAACAACTTTCTAGAACATGAAAAAATTGTAGAAAATCTTCGTAAAGAGCTATGATTATTTTAACGAATTATAAAAAAAAAACATTTTTAAAAATCACTCAGAAATTGATTTTTATTATAGCTTTTAATCCAAAATTTTTACCTTATTTGTATGTTCTGCAAAGTTGCTGAGCATATAGAATCGAACGGCTTTCTTTTAGATACTCAATTCGGTTTCCGCAGAGGCAAAGGAACGAGCGATTGCCTGGCGCTGATTTCTACAGATATTCAACTAGCCTACGCTCAAAAAGAGCAAATGGGCTTAGTATTTTTGGATACCAGCAATACGCCACAGCATGCTGTCAACGAAAAGCCCTCCTCACCCTATCCTTTCCACAAATATTTTTGTTCCCCCTAACATCGACCAAACCGCGAGTTTAACGGTTCCCCAAAACTAACATAATTTTATAAGTCAAAAACATAAAATTGTAAAAAAAATTAACTGAATTCGGCTCCATTATGCCTGTTGCCGCATGAGCCTCAAATAAATGATTAAGTAAAAACAAATCTGTAGCGATTGGAAAACGCTTAAGGCGAGAATAAATAGCATAAAGCGAAACCATATATGTAGGTCCACCTTTCTCAAACTATGGGTGGCAACCAGAGATTGCATGCTCTTCAGTATGAGTGCAAGTGTGCGCGGTTTTAAGGCTCAAATAAGAATCGCATATTATCCAAAACTGAAAAAAGCACTTTTCTCCAGAATGACGAAAAAGCAAACAAAACCAGCGTGTCCGATTGTCATAGTTGACTAATAAACAATCGGATATCCTTATTTTCTTCAATTTGTGGATCATTTTGGGAAAAGTGCTGTTTTAATTCTGGAACATTTGCCATTCTCAATTGAGCATTAACATGAAAATGAGGTGCACTGTGCACATTTTCAGTGCGGAATGTCATCCCTGGCCTGGATTCAATCCTAGTCGACATCGTCGGTATTTCCGATCATATCAGATTAAAATCCGGTGTCCGTTTCCAGAAAGAAGTAGAAGTGCGAAACGACATGAAACAGTGAACGAGGCAAGTTGGAAAATGTATGAAGGACGTTTCTGATATTCAAAAAAAACAGTTGCCAACCGAGTTCAGTGACGTACAATCATTAACGAAGGCCTAATCTTTGTAAAGATGTTGAACTAAACTAACTAAATAAGCAAAATGACAAAACTCACCCTCCCCCGATCGTGATCATCTTGGAGTCGGCGGCCATGAACAGCTCCGATGCGTGGCCGAGGCCCTTGTCCCCCTCGATACCGACCCAGGGATATTTAGCGCGCTCCGGATAGAGAGAGAAAAGGAACGTTTCGCCGGTGCCAAAGTACGCCTGCCGCTGGCCACGGTCGTCCTTGAGGTTACGCTCGAACCACCGCGATGAACAGTAGGCACCGAACACCTGTGGATTAGTGTGGTACACACTTGTATGAAAATAATAAAGCCTCGCTCCAGTCGACTTTTTAGATTCCATTTAGGTCCCATATGAACTGTACAAAATTTCAGCGCAATCGGTGAAACTATAATTTAGCGCAAGTGGTTCAAAGTTTTCATAGGATTTACTATGGGAAAAGTTACACTTTCGGATAAAAAATCCCAGAGGTCGTCCTTTGTCTCCTTAATTCAAATCGATCAATGTTTCTTGTAGAAAAATCAATTATGAAACTTTCCTTCGAAGACCGCAAAACAATTGGATGCTTGTGGAAAAAGTTATTGATTTATTACCGATTAGTGATCCAATGAACGGCTTTTTGTTTTGTTTTATTAGCAGCACTGTAGCTGCTGCCTTGGCTGCTGCTGTTTCTGGGGGAGGTGATGCCTCCCGCAACCCCATGCAACAACGGCAGCAGCAGTGCTGCTGATAAAACAAAACAAGAAGCCGTTCATTGGATCACTAATCGGTAATAAATCAATAACTTTTTCCACAAGCATCCAATTGTTTTGCAGTCTTCGAAGGAAAGTTTTATAATTGATTTTTCTACAAGAAACATTGATCGATTTGAATTAAGGAGACAAGGGACGACCTCTGGGATTTTTTATCTGAAAGTGTAACTTTTCCCATAGTAAATCCTATGAAAACTTTGAACCGCTTGCGCTAAATTATAGTTTTACCGATTGCGCTGAAATTTTACACAGTTCATATGGGACCTAAATGGGATCTAAAAAGTCGACTGGAGCGAGGATTTGATATTTGTCCCATACTACTGTGGATAGAATAATATAACTACCTATGTGCACAGAATTCTGGGAACATGGGAACAATTACCTCGTTATTGCAGGTTTTGATCATCAGCAGTGTGGGTTCATGCTGCTCCACTCGTACGTAGAATGTCGTCAGTGAGCATCCGTGCTCCTCCGTTGTGTAGAGCAGTACGGGCTGGTACATTGTTATTCTAACTGGCAGCCAGGACCAAAGCGTAAAAAGCTGAGGGGCGGTTCGTGGGATGAGACGAGAAAGAAAAACACGTTTGAAGAATAATATTAACGTACTGTGATATGCTTTTGATGGTAGAATAAAAAGCATCAGGAAAGCATGTAATAAAACGCAATAAGAAACGAATTTAGACAAACATTTCCAAATCTTATTTACGACCAACAATCACCGAAGTTGTCTAAATTCATTACCACGAAGGCACAAAGCAAATCAACACAAGCGTTAAACACAAAAGTACACAACATATGAACGAACACACTTACGTCATCCTGATCACAAACTTTACTCTTTATTGCTTGGGTTGGGAAAACTCCCATCGATAAAACTCTCACATCCGGTGAGTGGGCACCCTGCAAACGCCGACCCCGGACGAGTGTACACATTTCCGAATCCGATTAATGAAAAAGCAAGGCCCCCGGTATGAAACACCCACATCAAAGCAAAACCGAGTCGCATTGGGCGGGAAAAGGATTTACGGTTTAAACGATTGTGCAAATCGGATATTCATATAAGGATGGGTGACCCCGGTATGGTAAATTTTGAAATAAGTTTCACAGCAGAAGGAGATTTTATCGATGGTGGGATTCGTTTCGACGATCAATGTTGAATTAGTGAAGTTAATTGTATGCCATAGTATATCCCATTAAGAAGCAGCGTGAAATAGAACATTAGAAAAACAAGAATTAGTAAGATGCATGTTTAGGAGACTCCCTATATACATTATACACAGTTACAAACAATTGTATAGGTATGTAATTCAGGTCTTGGACAGATAGGATGTGTCCTGCATGCTGAATAGTGCCAATACTCCGATTCATTCTAAAATTTAAACTTAGTTACAGAAATTTAAAAGATACAAGGAAACCTAAAAATAATAACACGTCACTACAATAGGGTGACAATGGGTATTATCGGCAGGTTTATTCTCTTCGTCATGGGGGGTTTTTGTCAGTCAAATTGCCTGATACTTGGCCATATAATTTAGCTTACTTGGGAAAGATTTGAGACCAAATCTGAGTTCAATAGGTTTCAAGAAACCCCCAAAGACGAAGAGATCAAAACGGCCGAGAATAGGTGATTTCCCCTATTTAATTTAAATATAATTTATCAATATTTTTTACGATAGCAATTAAAAAGTTTGTGTAGAAAACTAACGATCCACCGAAATTTCTTTGTTGTCTTCCAACCAATTCAGTTATTGTTTAGTAGACCATTGTTTATAGTCCATGTGCGAGCCTTTTCAACAAAACTTGAGTAGTACCGACTATATTTGGCTAGTGCAAATTCAAAGCTTGAACATGTTTCACATAGAAGTTTTCTCAGATGTAACAGATTCATTTCTAGACCGAATCCGGATTTCTACGATCTATTCAAAACGAGACATTAGACCCTTTTATTTAAGCCAAAGAGAACCTAAATTCGTACAAGCCTGTGACTTCTGCGTTCTGTCTCAAGTTAGGGGTTCAAAACGACCCAAAGGATTAAGTATTATACCTAACTTTGATCTTGGATGATTAAATAATCTAAAAAAAAATATCAAAAGCTAGAGTGAATTAAAATTTAAAAAATATGTCATCGATTTTGTTCAAAATTGAATTTTAAGCAGCCTTAACCCGTCAACGCCCCAGGTGTCTCACAATTTCAATATACATAAACATTGGTTATCAACAGTCAAGTTCCAACAAAATGAACATGATTTCACGAACAAATTGGAAGTCTATGATGGAGTTCCATCTGATAATTCTCTTTAGTTCTATATCAGCACAACTTTTATAATATCATTACACTGCCCCAATGCACGCAACAGTCCCATGTGAACAACAAAGATGGACTGTTATGTTACCCAATAAAAATGGAACTGTTATGCGAATAGGGGCAGTACATTCTGATCCGTATAGATGCAAGACAACTCTCACTACAGAAATGTCTATTTAAAAAAAAATATTTTTCTCTGTGAGCGTATTCCCAGTTTTATTTGATGTAAACCAATCTTTTTTATTCAGTAAGAAAATGCTGGGTGGATGTGGGTTCGATTCCAAGTTGGTCTAGGATCTTTTTGTAAGAAGAATCCAAAACATTTTCCTACCTCTTGTAGCATATTGTCCAGGAATCCAGTATCAGGAAAACCCCGGAAGAAATTTCGGCTGTAATCCCGAGAGAAACCCCAAAAGGAATGTCGGAAATAATCCTGCGAGGAAGCCCGGGAAGATTCATGGAAAGAACCTCTAGAGAAAACATAGAAGGAATGCAGCAGGAATCCCAGCAGAAATCCCAGAAGGAATCCCGGGAGCAATTTATGAAAGAATCCTAAAGTGATCCATGTAATAATTCCAAGGGGAATCTCTGACGGCATACTGGAATAAATAATCCCGGAAGGAAGCCTAGAGAAATTTAGGAAGGAATCGCGAGAACTCTCTACGAAGGAGTCTTGAAATAACTCCTAGAGGGTTCATTGAAAGAATGTCAGGATTCCCTGAGAAAATCTCAGAAGAAATCCCTGAAAGGATCTTAAGCGAGATCCGTACAATAATTCCGTAAATAATCAATAAAGAGGGAGGAATCTATGAAAGGATATCTGTATAAATATCGGAGGGAATAAAGAATCCATGAGATCCCGGGAGAAATCCCTAAAGGAATTCCTGCAGAGTAGCCTGAAGGAATCCCTAAAAAAATCTGGGAGTGTTTCCTGGAAGAATCTCAAAAGGAGTTCAAAATTTCAGGAGAAATGCCGAAATGCCGAAAAACTACGGGAGGAATCTCTGCAAGATACCTGGAAGGAATGCCGGGAAGGTTTCCGGAAGGAATCCTAGGAGAACTTAATGAAAGAATCTAGCAGAAATTCCGAAAGGAAACCCGGGAGCAATATATGAAAGAATCCTGAAATAATCCATGGAAGAATTTCAAAAGGAGTCTGTGAGAGCAGCCTAAAGAAACCCCGAAAGGAATCCCAAAGGAAACCTAGGAAGGAATCCAAGAGGAAACCTGGGAAGAAATCCCGGGAACTCTCCATGAAAGGGCCTTGAAAGGATTTATGGATAAATTCTTGAAATAATATCCGGATTTTTTTCTTATCTCGGGAGAAATCTCTGAAAGGATCCCTAGCGAAATATCTACCGGAAATCCACGAACAATAAATAACTCGCGGAAGAAATCTTTCAAGGAATACCTAAATAAATATCGGAAGGAATACCTGAAAGAATTCATCCCGGGAGAAATCCCTACAGGAATTCCAGTCGAAACTGGCAGTGTTCCTAGAAAGAATCTAGAAAAAAATCCTTTGGAATATCCTAGAGGAATATCTGAAGCAACTTGGAAGAGCCCCTGAACGATTCCCAGAAAGAATCTCTAGAAAAAATAATGCATAAATCCCGGGAGAAACTTCTGGAGGATTCTGGAAGGAATCTCCGAAGAATTCTCGGGAGGAATCCTAGGAGAAATCTCATAAGGAATCCCGGGAAGAATCCCAGAAGGAGTCTCTGAAGAAATCCCTGAAGGGATCCATGACAAAAACACAGAAGAAACTTCTAATCCTTGCAGACATCCCCAAATAATCAATAGAATGAACCCTGGAAGGAATATCCAGAAATCTCCCTAAACGAATCTTGGGGGGAATCCTTATAAGATACAACTAAAACATAAATGATGTCATTTAGGAATATACCAATGGAGAAATTCGTAATGGGAGCCAGGAAGAAATCCCCCCGGGAGAAAACCCAGGAAGAATTCTGTCGGAATTTTTTATGTAGTCTCAGAAATAACCCATGGAAGAATACCGGTAGAAATCTTGACATGAATCAATGAAGGAATCCCAGGAGAAATCCCAAAAGGAATCGCAAAAGGTGGATTTGAGTCTCTGAATAAATTCCACGAGAAAAATGAGAAAATCCAATTGGCGCGCTACATAAATGTTGGGAAGAATAAAAACATGCCTGAGAAATCAATGACGGAATCTGAGAAGGAACTTCAGAACAACTACTCAAGGGAATCCCGGAAACTAATCCTTGAAAGAATACTTGAATGAATTGCAAGATAAATCTCTGAAGAATAAAATAAACAAATTCCGGAAGGAAGCAATGAAGGAAAGCGGAAGAAATACTTAAAGAAATCTTTGAAAAAAAAAAAAATCTGGCGTAATCCTGAAGGAATGCCTGATGCAGTTTCGGGAATAACCCGTGACAGAATCCCACTAGGAATCCCGGAAAAGAGCAATCTATGGTGGAATGTCGGGAAATGTCCCTGAAGGAATCCCGAGAAGAAATCCTGTGGGAAATCTTTAAAGAAAACCCGGGAAGATCCAAAGAATGAATCTCGGAATGTATCCCGGGTGATATCGCTGAAGAAATCTCGAGAAAAAATGTTGAAAGAATTACATCAAAAAATGTTGAGAGAAATTCGCAAAAACATCATAAGAAACCCGGAAAAAACCTTTGAAGGAAACGCTGAAAATATCTGGGAGGAATACCTGAATTCCTGAAATAAAGCCGGAAGGAGTCTCGGAAATACATTTTAAATTTCTTTTAAAATGAATAACAAACAAAATCAAGAAAAAAAACCTACAGGCGTCCAACCAGGAATACCACAGACTATATGACCATTAATTTCCTTAATACACAGTAATGAAACTGGACAAAGATGGAAATTTTAATGCAAATCTATCCGGAAATCGTTCTGAAATTTCTTTGTGCATTTCTCTTGGAATTTTCTTCATATTTCTGCCTTAAATCCTTCATGAATTTCTACATCAATTTCTACTTGAAATTATTTCACAACTTCTCACCACAGAGTTCTTCCTTGAATTTATCATTTTTTTCCTGAAGGTTTTCCAAAGATTTTACTCGGATTTATCAAGTTCTCCCATGTTTCTATCCAAAGGTTTTAAGGTGAATATATGACGAAGCCACAGCCCGAATTTTCAAGAGCACAAATCTGAAGAACCACTGGACGGTTTGCTCTGAAAAGTTGATCGATTGGTCACCACCAGCGGGTAACCAATCGATCAACTTTTCAGCGCAAACCGACACGTGGTTCTTCAGATTAGTGCTCTTGAAAATTCAGGCTGTGGCTTCGTCATATCTTCACCTTAAAACGTATTTACTCCCATAAATAGTTCCTTCCTAGATTTTGTCTAAATTCCTTCAGGAATTTCCCAGAGCGGTTTTCCGTGATAGCTTCCAACAGTTTTTCTCGCGGTTTTTGTGAGATGGTTGCAGAAGTTATTCCATGCATTACTTCCAGAGACGTTTTCGATGTTTCTCTTGGATTTCCGCACGGGATTTCGTTCGTAGTTCCTCCCAGGATTTCTTTTATAGGTTTTATGAGTACCTCCTGGAATTTTCTGAATATTTCCTTTCGGGTTTACTCCCAGAACTTTTGTCTGATATGTCCCAGCTTTTCCCACGATTTCTTCCGAAGTTCCTCTCGAGATATCTCCTATAGGTCTTGCGGAGTGTCACGCAGAATTTCACCTGGATTCCTTCGGATATTTCTCCAGGAATTTCTTACAGTGAATGGAATCACTTCGGGAGCAACTATTGAAGAAATACTAAAAGGAACACTCAGAATCTCGGGGCAATTTTCGTTAGGGATTCCGAAAAAACTTATGGGAAAACTGCCAAAAAATCTCTAAATAATCTCAGGAGGAACACTGCAAGAAATGCTTTAAACAACTACGATGGAAAGTCCAGAAAATCTCTGAGAGACCTCCCAGGACCAACACCAAAAGCAATCTTCTGAGAGAACCGGAAGAAACCGCAAGAGAAATCTCAAGCGAAACTTAAAAAAATCTTGAAAAACCCCAGGAAAAACGTTTTTTTAGCATGATGGCAACCACCGATTTTAAAAACTTTTGCATCAATTGAAAGCTGAGACATTTATACATAACATATCAAAAAATTAGAGATGTCTTTTTTTCTATCAAAAGTTATCTGCAGTTTTGTAAATTAAGCCAGGAGAGCAATGGGGCACGTTCGGTGTAGTACTAGATTTGTAATAATGAGCTGAATTTTAGTATGGTGAGAAGGTCAATTCTCCGTTTCTGCAATGAAATGGTGCAAAAAGCGTGAGTATTATGATTCCTTGCCTAATTTGATGCTTTGGATAACTATGTTGTTTATGTTGCAAGAAATGGAGAAAACAACAACACTGTTGCCCAAAGTTTTGCTCAAACAGCATCAAATTAGACAAGGAACCATAATACCCACGCTTTTTTGCACCTTTTCATTGTAGAAACGGAGAATTGTCCTCACCATACTAAAATTCAGCTCATTACTACAAATCTAGTACTTCGCCGATCTGTCCTATAACGGAAGAAATTCTGCAGGATTCTACTGAAAAATTCCAGGAGAAATCGGTTGGAATTCAGGAATCATGGAAGATTCTCAATGAACAATCTTGGAAAGAATGGTTCAAGGCTTGGAAAAATGCCGATACGGAAGAATCTCCGGAAAGGATTTGAAATTCGACCCATAAACTGCGGTCATACCTATGCAATCTTTGCAGCAACAAAATTTGCGCCATCTAATGAGCCAACTCTGAAGTTAGTTGCTCATCATGTACTTAATATGGATGTTCTGCACTTCTTCGAATACATTACGTCCTATTCATCCTCCTATATCAATTCTTTTGAGAGCTAAAAACATAGGGATATACCGAAGACGGCTAATAACAAGACAGACATCTATCCTCTTGCTCCATATACTTTGGGAGCTACAAGCACACTAGCGCCGCAAACGACTTCAGGGAACAACATCATGAATAAGTGTGCGTGCGATGCTACAAGTTCCGTGTATGTATTAGCATGTACACGCACACAATCATCTCCTAATGTTCCTGTGAATCGTTGAGGGCGCTTCAACCATGTCGCCTGCGACAGGGTGGGAGCTGTCTGTCTTGTTATTAGCCGTCTTCGGATATACCTATACTCCGTATAACATCAATACGTATTCGTGTTACATTGAGGTTAGTTAAAAACTACAGTAAAAAAAATCAAACTGTAAGGATTAGTACATAATTAAACCCCATACCATCGGCTGACAGGAATCCCGATCATTCATCAACTTCTAGATAATGTTCGTTCGCGTCATTGTACAATTCCGGCGAACGGGGCGAGAAATTACGACGGAAGCGAAGGTACATATAACCGAGATTCCGAGTATGAGAAAGAACAACAGAAAACAGAATGAGAGAAAATATACAACTTTTTTTTTTGTACAAAACCGGAGGATGATGAAAATGAAGGATTTATGGCACGTCCGCCGGCTGGCTGGCGATGAATCCGGGAGAAAAATGATAGGACATGACATGGCGGCGGGAGCCACCACCGGAGAAGTTTTCCAATAAAGTGAGAATGTTATTATTCGGAATAAAGCGCCAGCCACCGGCAAGCCGATGTCAGTGTCAGTAAACCTCAACCAAGGAACAGGAAAAGAGGAAAAAAAACGGTGTGGAAAATATCGAACCTCAACCACTTCGGATGGCTCGGGTGTACTCACCTCTCTAATGGTTAGTGTATGTGACATCATTTGTACGTTGACTTGGGATTGACTCGTTGGTAAATTATCGCTAGAACGTGATCTTACCATCTGCTTCGAACCACTAAGAACTGACTTACTCTTTAGTACCATTTCAGTCTTTAGAAAAATCCTAGATATGTAGGTTGAACTGTGCGGGGAGGGAGAGGGAAAGAACGTTAGAAATAAAACTACTGGAAAATCACCGGCTCAGTTACCTAAGTGCTCTTATACTAAAAGCCGTCCGCAGGAGCTTGGCCGGCGAGACCGGGATGTTTTTGCAGAACTTTGGTAGCGCATTGTCGATGTCGTTCTTGATTGTGTCGGCGTCCCACTCGGAATTGGTGGTGGCCGAGTATTTGTGAAAGAGAATGAGGATGGCGAGAGCAACCCGGTAGAACACCTTGATGCCCTCGTGGAAGAAGCAGTCCATCACCCGCACCAGGTGCGGAAACGGAAGCCCACCGAGGATCCACCAACACCAGTCCATGAAGATGCGCTCCGACTTCTGGCCCGGGCATAATCTCGATAAATACAGTACTGCGTTTTTCTGAAAAAAGAGGATAATAGAGAATAATTCAGGGAGACTGGATTTGACATTGTTGGGGTAATTTGAAATTCCAAAAAAGTTTTTAAATTCCAGATTGCATTCCTTCGTATCGACTTAGAAGTTCAATAAGCATCCCCAACCAGGACATTTATTTTGCCACATAAGAAGGCGGTACAGAATCTCGAGGATCTACAGTAGACTGTGTATCGTACAGTGGTGGTCGTTTTAAAGACGCTGATATACAAAAACTGGTGTGGATGCGACATTTGGAGAACTGGATTGCCACATTGCGAACCAAGGCTAATCGATTTATACAGTAGAAGTAGGCGAATCGATTAATCGATTTTCATGTTGCCCAAAGAAGCCCAAAGAATTTGACCACATGGTTTATGGACAGCCCCTATGGTCACCCTAGGTATAGTTCAGCATGACCGTAAACCCGCTGAGCACTCAACCAACGCAACTATGGCTATCAATTAAAGTAAAAGAAGGAGTACAAAAACTAGCAACACTTTTTAGTGGACGACCTTAAGCTGTTTGGGGAATCGGTACAGAAACTGCAACAACTGTCGCGACTGATGACGGTAGCCAGCAGCGGCATCCGGATGGATTTCGGAATCGCCAAATGGAGGTCTATCCATATTCGCCGAAGTAGTTTCCGCGTCAACGAAAGAAGAAAACTCGTTGAAACATGGTTGAAGGCAAAGCGGCTTCTCAGCTTCTTGCAACTTACATCTGTATTCGCAATACAGTTATCAATAAGAAGTTGTTGGATCTGTTCTTCCATTGTGTGGTCTGAGGAGCACAGACCAGCTGTAAACTGGCAACTAGGAGTAGATGATCAACAAGTTTGCTGTGCCAGACATGCAGGTTTGGCGTGGTAAAGTGGACCAAGACTGATATCGACGCGTTAGGAGCATCAATACTAGTAACTTTACCCAAGCCAAGCACCGAAAGCCTGTAGTCAGTCATTGAGAGAGCGTCATCCTGACACGCGTAGAAGGAGACAGACATACATACATACATTTATTTGTTCAACATCATTAAGGCCGGACGTCCGCCATTGCTCTGTTGTTAGTAAGAAGCAAATCTCAACTTCTACTTCATATTATTGACTAGAAATTTGATCGTTCATTTGCTCACTTGTGGTGCACAATCGACTAAAGTTTCAGCTACGTCAGTGCAGTGGAAATTGATATTTGCTTCTTCAAAATCGCGAGGCAAATTGTTAGAAAGAGAGGGAAGATAGGAAAAATTACACGTCGTCCCGTGCGGCCTTAAGATAAGACATAATCAACAAGGGGCCGGATCACAACGTCCGAGGCCATACTGTCCCGGTCGGTAAGTCGCATTTTTTTGCGAAATAACATCCAAAAGTTAGGGTGCGTCTTAATATCCTATGTGCCTTCTTTCCTTGGACTTCGTGACACACTTACATGTTTGGACGTTATGCCCCGAAAAAATGCGCCATAAAGTCCTGGGACATTATGGCCTCGGACGTTATGATACTGCGCCAATCAACAATAGTACGCCACAATACTCGGTTCGTGGCTGCCGCTCTCCATCCTCGGTTGCGCCCAATGCTCGCCAAGTCACGCTCCACCTGGTCCGCCCATCGTGCTCTCTGCTCTCCACGCCTTCTTGTGCCAACCGGATCCGTTGCAAACACCAGCTTTGCAGGGTTGTTGTCCGGCATTTTTGCAACATGCCCTGCCCACCGTATCCTTCCGGCTTTGGCCACCTTCTGGATGCTGGGTTCGCCGTAAAGTGCAGCGAGCTCGTGGTTCATTCTTCTCCGCCACACACCGTTCTCCTGCACACCACCGAAGATCGTCCTTAGCACGCGTCGCTCGAAAACTCCGAGTGCTTGCAGGTCCTCCTCGAGCATGGTCCATGTCTCGTGCCCGTAGCAGGGGGATGACGAAGGGCCAAAATCATCTACCCAGCATTCGATTAAACATGGCGTCCAATGTTTTTGTTTTGATTGCTTAATTCATGGAAAAAATGCGCTGGAAACATCGACACTGCTTCGCTGCCACATATAATATCGTGCAAAGCGATAAAGAAAGGGAAACAATAATCAAAAACAACGAGTTCGTTCGAAATGTGTAATTTCCGAAATAAGCACTAGCAACACACGATCCACACACCCGAAAATCAGGAACAAGTTAGGGTAAACCGACCAGAAAGTGGGTACCAAAACGCGCCGTACCAAAAACGATGATGGGTGAAGCACCGATGTACCGAGTTTGACAGCTGTGTCACCCCACTGGCCCGTAGAGGATCACCGGTCTTATTAGCGTTTTGTACATGGTGCATTTGGTGCGTGGGTGAATCTTTTTCGACCGCAGTTTCTTCTGGAGCCCGTAGTAGGCCCGACTTCCGCTGATGATGCGCCTCCGAATTTCTCGGCTCACGTTGTTGTCAGCCGTCAGTAAGGATCCGAGGTAGACGAATTCCTCCACCACCTCGAAAGTATCCCCGTCTATCGTAACATTCCTACCCAGACGGATCCGGTCGTTTTCGGTTCCGCCTACCAGCATGTACTTTGTTTCTGAGGCATTCACCACCAGTCCGACCTTTGCTGCTTCGCGTTTCAGGCGGGTGTACAGTAGGCCGTGTCGATTTTTGCAAAATTGCGAATACACAATCCCGAATAGTCACAAATGGTTGCAAATGGATCCAAATGAAGCCCTGCAAAATTTGAAAATTCTAAAAAATCGGTAAGCTAGTCCGCAATCGACTTGAAGTTTTATATGGGAATTTTAATTTTTCAGTATGGGGAAATCCAACTTTTCAAACTTTTGAAGAAAAAGACACATTAAAGCAACTCTAAAAATCCGCTCCCCCCCTGAAGATTTAGTGCATATATTAGGGAACATTTTGTTAGAAGACAACTTTTTAGTTGCACTTAAGATAAGGGCGTTATTAAATTTCGAAACAATGGACATTTTATTCGCATGATTTCTAACTTCTTCAATTGGCATCACTGCACGTTTTGCATGTTGAAGAGGGTGGTAACAGCCATCTGCGGCGTTACCACCCGTCGCTGGATGGAGACGCAAGTACCTGATAAAAATGAGATAGTTAGGATTGTAAAGATTCTTGCGATATTGCTTTATAAAAACTTGGTATCTTCGGCAAAGTTGTTGGCATGGTCAAGAGCTGTCCAGTGATGAACTAAATCATTGGCAAATCCATCGCTGGGCGGCGCTAGTGTGCATACAAACTACATGCAATAGTATTAACGTATATGCGTGTATCTCAATAACGTGATAATTTAACTGTGTGGTGTCTTCGACAAAGTTGTTGGCTGGGCCACGGGCTATCCAGTGACGAACCAAGTAAGTAGGAATTCAACCGATAGGCGGCGCTAGTGTGCATACAAACTGGATGCAAACTTACAAACGTATATGTGTGTATCTCAATAACGTGATAATTTAAGTAGGTGGTGTCTTCGACAAATTTGTTGGGTGGACCACGGGCTATCCAGTGACGAACGCAATACAGTCTAGACTCCTACTACACGGTTAGTTCAGGGGTGCAGTAGGAATCCGTGTTGTAGGAATCCCAGAGCTTATGGGGTTTCGCCTAATTGAGGGTGTGAGCGAATATATCAGGAGTATTACAAGATAGCACCATACTTTCTTTGGCAAAGTTGGAGTACTAGAATAGATCTACCACACAATGCGAACTAACATCCAATTAGTTGGCAATTTGGCCGATAGAGGCGCTATGTAGAAGTGGTTGCTTATGTTCACTCGCCAGTAGAAGTACTCATAAGTTATCGCTTGCCATATCTCAAGATCTACTTGATTTGGAAAAGTGCTGTCTTCGACAAAGTTGTTCAGTAGGTCAAGAACAATCTGGTGGTTAACCAATTAGTTTGTGATTTCGCCGCTAGGTGGTGCTAGTTGTCAAGTAAAGTTTCAAACTTCTCTAGCCCGCGATCCATATCAGATAGAAAAGTGCCGTCTTCGTCAGAGTTTTTCAGGAAGTAAAAACCTATTTGGTGATTCACTATTTAGTTGGTGATTTCGCCGCTAGGTGCCACTAGTTGTTAAGTAAAATTTCAAACTTCTTTAGCTCGCGATCCAGAGCAAATAGAACAGTATCGTCTTCGGCTAAGTTCTTCAGGAAGTCAAGAGCTATCTAATTACTTAACATTTAGTTTGTAATTTCGCCGCTAGGTGACGCTAGTTGTCAAGTAAAGTTTCAAACTTCTCTAGCTCGCGATCCAGATCAGATAGAAAAGTGCCGTCTTCGTCAGAGTTTTTCGGGAAGTAAAAACCAGTAGAATAACTAGCCACAGAAGTCCAATGTCGTGACCGTTCGTGTGACTAACATCTAGTTTGCCACGCCCTTACAGCGTCAGCAGTGGTACTAGAAGTGTCAAGTTAAATTTATTTACCAAAACAAAAGGCCCTCTACAAGATGGCCACTTAAAAATAGTAAATTATTGCAAATAAAGTTATTAAAACAATTAAATGAGAAAAGTGACTACAGCGCCATTGGAGTTCTAGAGTATTTCTATTTAAAAACCTATCTGGTGATTCAACATTTAGTTGTTGGTTTCACCGTTAGTTGTCAAGTAATGTTTCAAACTTCTTTAGCTCGCGATCCAGATCAGATAGAAAAGTGTCGTCTTCGGCAAAGTTCTTCAGGAAGTCAAGAACAATCTTGTAATGTAACAATTAGCTTGTAATTTCGCCGCTAGGTGACGCTAGTTGTCAAGTTAAGCTTCAAACTTCTATAGCTCGCGATCCAGATCAGATAGAAAAGTGCCGTCTTCGTCAGAGTTTTTTCAGGAAGTAAAAACCTATCTGGTGATTCAACATTTAGTTGTTGGTTTCACCGTTAGTTGTCAAGTAAAGTTTCAAACTTCTTTAGCTCGCGATCCAGAGCAGATAGAAAATTGTCGTCTTTAGCAAAGTTTTTAGGAATTCAAAACCTCAGTGGTGATTCAACATTTAGTTTATGGTTTCGCCGCTAGGTGACGCTAGTTTTTAAGTGAAATCCTCTAGCTCGCGATCCAGAGCAGATAGAAAAGTGTCGTCTTCGTCAAAGTTCTTCAGGAAGTCAAGAGCTATCTAATTAAATAACAGTTAGTTTGTGATTCCACCGCTAGGTGGCGCTATTTGTCAAGTAAAATTTTAAACTTCTCTGACTCGCTATTTAGAGCAGATGGAAAAGTGTCGTCTTCGGCAAAGTTCTACAGGAAGTCACAAGCTATTTAGTGAATTAACAATTAGTTTGTGATTTCGCCGCTAGGTGGCGCTAGTTGTCAAGCAGGGTTCCTGATTTCCACTTTTCATTTTCTTCTACATTTGAAGGTAGTCAGCAGCGAACGGTTGTCGCTTTAGTTTGTGTGTTTGCTTGTCAGCGACGACAGCAAACTCCGGCGAACGGTGGGAAGCCACACTTGGAAATTACTCATTCGTCCACATTCGCATCGCAAGCGATCGAGCGGTGATGCGATTCGTGAGTGATACGAGTGATTTTGTGCATACGATTTTTTATGTTTTCAAAAAATGTTCATTATAATCTTTGCTAATCTAGCATTTCAACAATAATACACTAAAAACTTATGCATTACCTGCAAAAATTCTCTTCAAGTTATGATAATAGCCGCTTCGATCACTCACCAGCATTCTTCACCATTCGCCATTCATTCATTCGCGTGCGATCGAAACTGCGACGAACGGCAACGAATATCGAAGTCAAACAATTTGCGCATCGTTTCCCACTGGTGATAGGGTTGCATGTTTGATCACGACTATCCGTTTGCTGCATCTTTCTCGATTCGCTTCAGCAAAGAGGAATGAATATGAATGGAGTGAAGCGAATATACCGATCCTTGTTGTCAAGTAAAGTTTCAAACATCTCTAGCTCGCGATCCAGAGCAGATAGAAAAGTGTGAAAACCGCCGCGCAAAGAAAAAAAACAATGATAGAACAACATTGACGACTAGCTTTTTCATTGCCGGTAAAGGGTTCCACGATGAACCCGAGGATAAACTTCAATGATAAATAGTCGACCACCAACGTTTTTGTCATCCTTTTTGTTCCTTGTAAACGAGCGGCGACCGGCCAAGGAAACGCCACTAGGAAGTAGCATTTATTGGTGTTTCAGCGCGTATGCTATTACTGCACCGCAATACTTCTGCTGCTTAATAGTAATCCCAAGTAACACGCTTGTCACATAAGGGCGGGACAAAAACCTGCTGCTGTAACTTTTATGTGACAAGTGCGTTACTTGGGAAGGATTGACAATTCAGAGGTGCGATGTTTGATCTCAGATGCAAACTTTTTTGTACATATATTGAAATTCATATTTGTGTGTTACTGTGCGACAACATAGACTCCGTCCACAGACAAACAGACGTAACACTCTTAAACATGGCTTGGCACGTGCATTTAAATATCAATTCAAATTTCATTTAATTTCCACTATCCTTCCACCAGAGGCGCTAGTGTGCGATCGTTTTGACGTTTGCCAGTGTACACGTTGCTGAATCATGCAATCGACAGTATCTCGAGCGGTTCTTTGAACAGGTGGCTGTGTGCAATAGAATTACACTAGAACTCCAATGGCGCTATAGTCACTTTTCCTATTTAATTAAATTAATTACTTTTATTGTAATAATTGATTGTTTTTAAGTGTCCAGCTTGAAGAGCATCACTTGATTTAGTAAACACAATTTGTTTGACACTTCTAGTACCGCTACTGATGCTGTAAGGGCGTGGCAAACTAGATGTTTGTCACACGAACAGTCGCGATATTGGACTTCTGTGGCTAGTTATTCTAATCTGTGTGCTCATAAAAAATATACCGTGCTAAAGTTTTTGATGAATTTCCTCCAAAAATTACGCCTGTTTGTCTGTGCTTCGTTGCTTAGCGCACTTGAGCGAAGAGCGAAACAAAACGACAAAAGATTTCATTTTTCTTATAAATGCAAGCCCTTCATGCAACTAATTCTTGAATCATCAGATTGCTATTGACTTCCTGAAGAACTTTGCCCAAGACGACCGTCTTCTATCTGCTCTAGATCCCAAGATAGAGACAAGCAAACACACAAACTAAAGCGACAACCGTTCGCTGCTGACTACCTTCAAATGTAGAAGAAAATGAAAAGTGGAAATCAGGAACCCTGCTTGACAACTAGCGCCACCTAGCGGCGAAATCACAAACTAATTGTTAATTCACTAAATAGCTTGTGACTTCCTGTAGAACTTTGCCGAAGACGACACTTTTCCATCTGCTCTAAATAGCGAGTCAGAGAAGTTTAAAATTTTACTTGACAAATAGCGCCACCTAGCGGTGGAATCACAAACTAACTGTTATTTAATTAGATAGCTCTTGACTTCCTGAAGAACTTTGACGAAGACGACACTTTTCTATCTGCTCTGGATCGCGAGCTAGAGGATTTTACTTAAAAACTAGCGTCACCTAGCGGCGAAACCATAAACTAAATGTTGAATCACCACTGAGGTTTTGAATTCTTAAAAAACTTTGCTAAAGACGACACTTTTCTATCTGCTCTGGATCGCGAGCTAAAGAAGTTTGAAACTTTACTTGACAACTAACGGTGAAACCAACAACTAAATGTTGAATCACCAGATAGGTTTTAACTTCCTGAAAAAACTCTGACGAAGACGGCACTTTTCTATCTGATCTGGATCACGAGCTATAGAAGTTTGAAGCTTAACTTGACAACTAGCGTCACCTAGCGGCGAAATTACAAACTAATTGTTACATTACAAGATTGTTCTTGCCTTCCTGAAGAACTTTGCCGAAGACGACACTTTTCTATCTGATCTGGATCGCGAGCTAAAGAAGTTTGAAACATTACTTGACAACTAACGGTGAAACCAACAACTAAATGTTGAATCACCAGATAGGTTTTTACTTCCCGAAAAACTCTGACGAAGACGGCACTTTTCTATCTGATCTGGATCGCGAGCTAGAGAAGTTTGAAACTTTACTTGACAACTAGCGTCACCTAGCGGCGAAATTACAAACAAAATGGTAAGTCATTAGATAGCTCTTGACTTCCTGAAGAACTTAGCCGAAGACGATACTGTTCTATTTGCTCTGGATCGCGAGCTAAATAAGTTTGAAATTTTACTTAACAACTAGTGGCACCTAGCGGCGAAATCACCAACTAAATAGTGAATCACCAGATAGGTTTTTACTTCCTGAAAAACTCTGACGAAGACGGCACTTTTCTATCTGATATGGATCACGGGCTAGAGAAGTTTGAAACTTTACTTGACAACTAGCACCACCTAGCGGCGAAATCACAAACTAATTGGTTAACCACCAGATTGTTCTTGACCTACTGAACAACTTTGCCAAAGACAGCATTGTTCCAAATCAAGTAGATCTTGAGATATCGCAAGCGATAACTTATAAGTACTTCTACTGGCGAGTGAACATAAGCAACCACTTCTACATAGCGCCTCTATCGGCCAAATTGCCAACTAATTGGATGTTAGTTCGCATTGTGTGGTAGATCTATTCTAGTACTACAACTTTGCCAAAGAAAGTATGGTGCTATCTTGTAATACTGCTGATATATTCGCTCACACCCTCAATTAGGCGAAACCCCATAAGCTCTGGGATTCCTACAACACGGATTCCTACTGCACCCCCGAACTTACCGTGTAGTAGGAGTCTAGACTGTATTGCGTTCGTCACTGGATAGCCCGTGGTCCACCCAACAAATTTGTCGAAGACACCACCTACTTAAATTATCACGTTATTGAGATACACACATATACGTTTGTAAGTTTGCATCCAGTTTGTATGCACACTAGCGCCGCCTATCGGTTGAATTCCTACTTACTTGGTTCGTCACTGGATAGCCCGTGGCCCAGCCAACAACTTTGTCGAAGACACCACACAGTTAAATTATCACGTTATTGAGATACACGCATATACGTTAATACTATTGCATGTAGTTTGTATGCACACTAGCGCCGCCCAGCGATGGATTTGCCAATGATTTAGTTCATCACTGGACAGCTCTTGACCATGCCAACAACTTTGCCGAAGATACCAAGTTTTTATAAAGCAATATCGCAAGAATCTTTACAATCCT
The DNA here is from genome assembly GCF_035046485.1 of Aedes albopictus. Lineage (NCBI taxonomy): Eukaryota > Metazoa > Arthropoda > Insecta > Diptera > Culicidae > Aedes > Aedes albopictus. The sequence goes on along the minus strand of NC_085137.1, from coordinate 142,998,536 downwards.
AACTATCTCATTTTTATCAGGTACTTGCGTCTCCATCCAGCGACGGGTGGTAACGCCGCAGATGGCTGTTACCACCCTCTTCAACATGCAAAACGTGCAGTGATGCCAATTGAAGAAGTTAGAAATCATGCGAATAAAATGTCCATTGTTTCGAAATTTAATAACGCCCTTATCTTAAGTGCAACTAAAAAGTTGTCTTCTAACAAAATGTTCCCTAATATATGCACTAAATCTTCAGGGGGGGAGCGGATTTTTAGAGTTGCTTTAATGTGCCTTTTTCTTCAAAAGTTTGAAAAGTTGGATTTCCCCATACTGAAAAATTAAAATTCCCATATAAAACTTCAAGTCGATTGCGGACTAGCTTACCGATTTTTTAGAATTTTCAAATTTTGCAGGGTTTCATTTGGATCCATTTGCAACCATTTGTGACTATTCGGGATTGTGTATTCGCAATTTTGCAAAAATCGACACGGCCTAGTGTACAGTTCTGCCACCGTTCCAAATGTTCTAGCGATAATGTCCATATCGTCCGCAAAGCACACAAATTGACCGGATTTTGTGAAAATCGAAGAAGGAGACAGACACGTCTCCGATATCCGGGTAACATGCGTCTTACAGATCCAGCAGCTACGAACATATATTAACATATATTAATGAAAGCTAGAACCCGCAAGAGATGCACCGCACTATATGTGAAGCTAACCACGGATACAGCGCACTGCATCTGATGCAGAAACATTACCAACTGAACTGCGACATCAAGAATATGGACAAGATGGTCTAGCGTACACTCAGGCAAATAAACCCAAGATTATCATAAGGTCTAAGTTATGAAATGGTCTTTAAACAATTCATAACGGCTAGATTCAATTTCGTAAGATCGGTTTATGACGCAGAATCGACTCACAGTTTGGCTTTTATACACATTTAGCACCACGATATTCTTAAGCGTCGATAGCCGCGTGGGTTGGGCACGAGCTCAGTGATCTCGATGTTCATGGATCGATTCCAGTCTGCATCATTTTACGATTTTTCTGCTCTTTTCATAAGTTTATCTTATGTAATTAGGACATAATAAGCATGTTTGATTTTCATAAGGTATTCTTATGGCATCCATATTTTACAGTTTTGGCTAAATTTCATAAGGTATTTTGATGAATTTCGGTAGTTTACTTCGCTGAGTGTAGGTCTGAGTCCGACGAATCCATCCATGCGCGTATCACTGGGCTCTTTCATGGTTGGACGACAAGCGCAACCGAAAGAACTTTGTTCTTTGCCGGGGAGTAGTATGTTCGCTCCCGAAGCGAAGTCCCTGCATCTGAAAATGATTCAGATTCAGATTCGACGCCGCCACCAATGGCACACGATTCGAGAAAATTCCTGCATCTTAAGTGGAGGAGAGACGCCAACAACATGTCCTAACATGTACACTAGGCCAGTTCAGACTTCAAACATGTCAAAAATTCAAAGCTCCCATATGTTCATTACAATCCTTGGTGCAAAACTAGAGTCCTGTCAAATTTTCAGCCATTTCGGTGGTGATTTAATGGTGGCCCAAAAGCAAAATAGGTTTATATGGGAATTACTATGGAGAATTTTCGAAAAAGGTTCTCCTCGTTGTAGAGCATTACCACATGGATGAAGTAAAAGGGTCAAAGCCGAATTGAATTCTTCAGATTTTAATGATGAATGTTGCCGAAGACCAGAACTCATTTCAACAATCGGGTAAAAAGTTATTAAACAAATTCTCACTCGCATGCGCATCTTCATACACGATTCCCTTCAAGGTGTGCAAGAAGGTAACACGCATACTATGATTGCGTGTTAAGCATGTCGATCGAGCTGTGGTCTTCTGTTCATGCATGCATGGATGAATATCGATTAATAACTTCTGTCTCGTGAGTCGAAACGAGTTGCGGTCCTCGGCAACATTCATCATTGAGGTCTGAAGAATTCAATTCGGCTTTGACCCTATGACTTCATCCATATGATGAAGCTCTACAACGAGGAGAACCTTTTTCGAAAATTCTCCATAGTAATTCCCATATAAACCTATTTTGCTTTTGGGCCACCATTAAATCACCACCGAAATGGCTGAAAATTTGACAGGACTCTAGTTTTGCACCAAAGATTGTAATGAACATATGGGAGCTTTGAATTTTTGACATGTTTAAAGTTTGAACTGCCCTAATGTACACTGCTGGGCATCGACCAATGCGAGCGAGACTCGCGCTGATTGGTGGATGATGTGTTTTGGGAATGCTGGGGTGGGATATATAAGGGATTGCATTTGTTCGAAGAACAATCAGTTTTTGTGTAACAGTCAACGAATAAACATCGAAGAAAATCAACCCTTAAGCCTTCTTACTTGGACAGCCGAACAATCAGCATTTTACAAGGCTAACCACTTGAGAGTTATTCGAAGTCGTCAAGCTATCGTCTGCAGCAGTTGTTCCTGCGGCCCTCTTCAGTGGGAAGAGCCGGCCAACCTCCGTCCAGTGTCCGTGATCGGACAGTATATTCAGGTATCTTCTAGGATTTCATTCAGGGATTTCTCCAGTAGCTCATTCAGAGTTTCCTTTCGGAGATAGGGTTATAAACAGGAGTCTCTCCATCAATTATTCGACAGATCTCTGCATTCAGAGATTTTTGTTGGAGTTAATTTAGGGATTACTCCAGGAGGTCTATCGGAATTCCCACCAGGAGTTCCTTCAGGGATTTTTCTAGAAGTTTCTTCTTTTCTACCAGAAACTACTCAAGAAATTCAAAATGAGATTTGTTCTGGAATTCCTTCAGAAAAGCCTCAAAATGTTCATAAGGGATTATTTTAGGAGATCAGGGACCCGAGCAGAGTCTAACAACAAAATGATAGCAAATCGAAAACTAAATTTGTATTCAGCAGCAAATTGATATCACATTTTGATATCAGTCTGTCTTGACTGAATTTGATTTCAAATTTAGATTTCGTTTTTCTGTCACTTCAAACTATTATAAAAAAAAGTTTTAAAGTTATTTTGAAATTTCTAGGCAACCTTGTATAATAACTCTAAGAGTATATCATTAGTGTAATTATCTTATGGCATTCAGGATTTCATATCAATCGAAAACCCCCTATATTTATCGATTTTTCCATTTTTTCGTACTGACAGCAAAAACAGTTATCAATTTGCTATCACAGATAGCAGGAATTGTTTTCAACTTGCTGTTATGGGAACATTTTTCTGCTCTCATTTTTGATGTTTTAACCGTTAAAACGACCAAAACGACAACAACCTGAGTTATCATAATTTGCAATATCACAACATGAAAATTTGTTTTCAATTTGGTGTCAGACTTTGCTCGGGGATCTCTCCAGAAGTTTTTTAGGGATTTCGTCCTGGAGTTAGAGATTCTTCCAAGATTTCATTCAGGGATGCCTCCACGAGTATCTTCAGGGATTCCTCTAGGTTTCTCCACAAGTTGCTACATGTATTCCTTTGAAGATACTATCTTGAGTTCTTCATCCTGGGAAATTCTTTGAGAGAGCCCTTTGAGATTCCTTCAAGATTAATCAGCTTTCTACAGTTTTTCAGAGAATCATCCAGAAGTCAGCTGTAAATACTCTAGGAGTTCCTTAATGAATATCTTTAGGGATTCATCTGGGTGTTCCTTTAGAGATTTCTTTAGGATTACAATATGGCATATCTCTAGAACAGTTTCATACACACAGCAAATAATTTTGTAATATCCAGGCGCGTAACTTCTGGCGATGTATCCATTTTTGGATGTAATTTCTGCCGATTACATCGTTTTCCAACAATTATCACACTTACCATTTACACCCTGGTTGGCAACGGAAAGCGTCAATAAACCCGTTTCAGCAGATACCTAGAAGCAGTATCATATTTTATCACACACTTTCTAACTCGGTGAAATGGCCGAGAGGTAAAGGATATGCTTCACAATTAACAGATCAATGTACGAACCCATGCCAATATTTTACCTATAAATATATCATCGATCGATTCGGCTCTATAGCGATTGCTAGATCCACTTTCAAGCTGCGGCGGCTAATTTGCTGCGTGGAAAGAATGTAATCTGTACATCACTTTTACGACGCGACTGATGTGAAGCGAAAATGATGTGATATCACAAGATTTTTCTTGCTGTTCAGAAGTTCTTCCTGGAGTTTCATCTTGGATTTATCCTTTTTCTTCAGGAGTCCCTTCAGCGACTACTTCAGGAATTTCTTCAGGGATTCATTTACTTTCATTTACTTCAGGAATCTTTGCAGGAGTTCTTTCAGTGATTCTTATAAAAGTTCCATCCTGGAATTTCTTAAGGTTTCCTTTTGAAATTCCTCTCTTTGTTCCTCTAAAATTATAATCATGTACTCCTCCAGGAGTTTATTTGGGATCCCTGCTATGGATTCTTTCGAAATATTATCAGAGCTTTTTTTAGAGATTCTCCCATGATTTCCTTCAGATATTTTTCCAGGAGTGTATTACTTACGAAGTATATATAGAAAGATTCCTTCAGAAGTTCCATCAGAGAATTTATTTTAAGAATATTCTTCCAGCATTCCCCCAGGATTTCCATCAGGAATTCCTCTAGGAATTTGTTTAAACAATCCTTCAAGAATTTCTTCAGCGATTCCTGCAAAAGGTCCCTCAGAAATTCCTAAAGGAATTATTTCAGGAAGTCCTCCAGAAGTTTAGAGATTCTTACAGAAGTTCCGTCAGGGTTTGCCTTAGGGTCAATCTTCCATTGAGAGAGACATAGCAATGCGCAGTAGGAGGAAGAGGCGTCTCTGATATCCACACACTGTATCTCCCAGATCCAGCAGCTGGGGGCATATTTTCATAGAAAACCAGAATAGTCAAGCAATGTACCGTACTGTATGTGAAGCTGACCACAGTTATAGTGCCCTGCATCTGCTACAAGCTAAACTGCGATGTAAGATCATCGATGAGATGATCGTAACTGAGAGGCAGAAGGAGTTGCGTGTGAAGCATCCCCAAAATAGTAGCATTATAGTAGCAAAATAGTAGTACATATTGGAATCGCGAGATCATTACGAACGCTCTCATTCGTGCTAATCGGCTTGACACTGTGATTTACGACAAAGGGTGAAACCGTACCGTTTAGGATAATAACCGGATGATGAGATCCACAGAGCCTATTCCCTTTTCTAATACAAAGTCGTGAAAAATAAATATTTCCGAGGTACTTACCGCATGTTTTTTGGCAATTTGCATCACAGTCTTCCAGGTGACTTCGTAAAGTAATTTTGTCTGCGTGATAAACACTTTATCTTTGGGTGCCACCAAACTCGCCATACAGTGGTAACATTCTTCCTCTAAAATAAAAAGAAAGAAAAACAAAAATTTAAGTTAGATTTACAGAAATTAATTTATAAGAAAAGTTCAAAAGTTTAGATTTTTTTAAGATTTTGATTTTACATCACTTGAGAAAAAAAACGATATAAGTTTGATAATCCAAACCTAGAAATATTCAACAATCATAGGCAGATGCAACAAAAAGTTTTTCTTCAATCATACATATTGTGAGAGTGAGTTTTTGGTGGCAAAGTGTACAGGCCGCGTTTTCATTCGGTCGTCGTCGTCGTCGTCTATTTGACTGCTCATCTTCGTACGGGGTGATTTAGTGAGTTTTTGGAGGCAAGGTGTACAGGCCGCGTTTTCATTCGGTCGTCGTCGTCGTCGTCGTCTATTTGACTGCTCATCCTCGTACGGGGCGATTTAGTGAGTTTTTGGAGGCAAGGTGTACAGGCCGCGTTTTCATTCGGTCGTCGTCGTCGTCGTCGTCTATTTGACTGCTCATCCTCGTACGGGGCGATTTAGTGAGTTTTTGGAGGCAAAGTGTACAGGCCGCGTTTTCATTCGGTCGTCGTCGTCGTCTATTTGACTGCTCATCTTCGTACGGGGTGATTTAGTGAGTTTTTGGTGGCAAAGTGTACAGGCCGCGTTTTCATTCGGATCGTCCGCGTGCACGTCGTCGTCGTCGTCGTCGTCGTCTATTTGACTGCTCATCTTCGTACGGGGCGATTTATGATACGATAAATGCAACAAACAACATTTTTTGCGATTTTAGTCAACAGACATTGAAATGTTCGTCACGTCAAGTGTCGGCCCAATTTCCAAAGCCACGTTGGTTCAAATCACTTTATTTTCTCTATCGTTAATTTTCGCACTTCGAAAACTATCTGAATGGTTCGTCATCTTCGATGTAGGCATGTGTTTTGTTTTAGTCCAAATGAAAATAAGTGGTTTGATATTAATAGGGTTGCATGAATCACTCCACTTACCAAAGTGAACTCATATCATGCGCCCTTTCCCCTCCCCACTAACAAAAAGTCCTTCCCATGACAGACGTGGAGACGCAGAGGTGATCTCGGTCTTTAGTAAGCAACGCACGTCATAATAACATTCCTTTCCTTCCTCGATGACCGTAAGGACGTGGCCGGCGCCGTTATTGACCTAATAAAGTTTGGAATTCTCGAAGATGCACATTGAGGACGGTAAGCTACTCCCAAGCTCCGTCTGTTGGTTCCTTGTGCAACTTCGATTGTTCTGGTCAATCACGGAGTAGCAACTACGAATAGTACGGTCATCTATGCTCATGCTCATGCTCAATCATACATATTGATGAAAATCTCGTGAAGCTTCCTTTTTTGAAAACGTCCTTCATACTAATTTGTTCGTTTTGTGTCTCTTTTATCCGATAACTGTTTTTCTCTTCTTCATTCCAAAGGTCTATACATTATTGAAAGTCGATATAAAAAAACTTGCAACTCATGTAATTTATATTTACACGTGCCTATATTTAACAAGCTAAAGCATGAACGTATACAAATATAGAAATTACATCAACCCCTCAAAGACACATTCAGCAAGAAAGCCGTGGTTATCGATCCAGTCCAGAAGAACTGACGCCATGCCCCCAACGGACACAATCGTAAACACAAAAATTGATGACTTGCTATGTGTCGTCGTCGTCGTCTTCGTCATACCTGGACCCATCCCCGGTGCCCTTTACCGACCGACCTCCCCTGGTGCAAAAGTTCAATTTTGCATACAAAGGCATCGTCGTCGGGTGCATTGACTGCACCCAACTGCACTTGTTGGTACACTACTGCTGATTGGTTAGGTCACGCGTCGCCAAGTGGCCGCCAGCTGAGGTGTGTCCTACTTGCCGCCGCCATATTTCCCACCCTCGGCCAATTGTCACGACCATCGATGAACCCCCACACACTCGTCGCCCAACGTCGAGTGGTTCCTTCTGGCTGTGCCACCGGGATGAGAGCAGTTCCGTGTGTGTATTGATTGCGGTGTGGAATATTACCATATCTACTACGCGGGGTTACAAATGCAATTTAGTCGTCACCACAATTCGCGAGGCGATTGGCCCATTGGATGCGATGATGAGGGAGATAATTAACGACCCCTTCGGCCGGACGGAGCCAAGTGTGACACCGACCACCGACCGGCAAAACGTGACCGAGCTAAGCCGGTGGAGTTTACCCGGCACGGATGCACGGATTCTGCTCGCCACGCGGTTACAATAGAAATAAATATGAAATGGGTTTCGGAATTGCGGTATTACGGTAAACGGGCTCAATTTTATGTTAAATGTGCTTCGAGGGATTCTTTTGACAGCCTATTAAGTACGAGGATGGGTCATAAAGATGGACATTTCCGGCACGTGTACGGGCGTAACACTGTCGAGCGACAATAGCCTGTTTTAGATGCTATTTCGAGATATGGAGAAACCATACATTCTTCCGGGCGATTATGTGTAAGATAAACTGATACGTACGGTAGAAGACGATCGTTTAGTCGCCTCTTGGCTCCACTGTTTTTGTTATAGGGTAAAAACACTAGACTTCGCCCCCCTAAAATTCTGCACTAATCTTCGCCACTTCATACATAAAAAATGGCATTTGTATGAAGGGGCGAAGATTAGAGCAGTGGCGAAGTTTAGTGCTTTTACCCTATTATTCTAATTTTCTTATTTCACTTTTTTTTACTTTGACATAATAGGTATTCAGCAATATAATTCCAGAATTTCCAGCAGAATTGAGCATGAGCAAGAGCATTGTACGAGACAGTCCAATTCGCAGTTGCTACTCCGTGATTGACCAGAACAATTACACAAGCATCAAACAAACGGAGATGGGGAGTAGCTTACCGTCCTCAATGTGCACTTTCAGGAATGCCAAGCTTGATTAGAACTATGTCCAGGGAGTCGAGAAAATTGTTCCGACTGGAACGGGAATCGAATCCGCCGTCTCCGGATTGGCGATCCATAGCCTTAACCACTAGGCTAACTGGAGACCCCAAGGCGGAATTTTTTACCAGCAAAAGAAATAAGAGTTCAACCGTGTATAACGCTTCATCATACAGATTTGATGTGGAACAATTGATGTGGAAGTCAACAACAGACCATGAAGTCAACATTGGCGAAGCAAAGAAGTTGTCAGTACGTTCCAGAATTCAAAGCTTGAAATTTTTTATGACCATTGATGACATAGATTATTACGTTTCATAATCCTTTTTATTATTCTTGTTCGGGTACATTACTGCGAACAGTTTTTGTGACATTACAGCATCCACTTGATAACTGACTGCTGTTTAACTGTACTGCTGTTTAACTGTACTGCTTTTTTAACTGGACTGTCGTTAAAGCTCAGTTATCGAGCGAAAGCTGTACTAGTATCCTTTCCTTAGGGTCGATTTCCTCACCCTGGCTCAAACCAGGAACTATATGGGATGAACTATATGGGTAAGCCTGGCTTACCGGTTAAGCCGAAGTGAAGAAATCGACCCTTAGTGTAGTGCACATTAATGTCGCATTACTCCATTGCCATTGAAGGGCAATAAAGTATCGATTTTGATACAGTTTATGTTTTCATTTCGTAGAAGCTTCAGAAGCTATCACATTAGATAGTAAGGTCACACTATTTAGACTTAGCAATCCCCGAAGGATATCCAACAGGAATCTCCGAATAATTCCAGGAGAAATTTCCAAAGGCATTCCACAAGGAACTTTGAAGTAACTGCAGGAGGCATCCCTGCAAAAAAACTCTTAGGGGAATCTCTAAAAGAACTTGACCAATTCTTGCTGGAACTTCTGTGAAGAAACTTCTGCAGGAATCCCTGACGGTTCAAGAATCTTTCTTAAGAGAAATGCCTGCAGAAAATTTCTGAAGAAATCCCTGAAACCGGAATTCCAGGAGGAATTCCAGGAGGAATCCCCTAATAATTTCTAGGAGGCGTCCCCGAAGTAAATCCAGGAAGAATCCCGAAAGAATTCCAGAAGGGATCCTCAATAAAACTCCAGGAGGAATCTCCGAAAGAAGTCCAGGAAGAACCCTCGAATGTATTCCAGGTGAAATCGTCGAAAGAATTATAGTAGAAATCCCCAAAAAAATGTAAGAGAGAATTTCAAAAAGAATTCGACGAGTAATCCTCGAAATATTTCCAGGATCGAAGGATATCCAGGAGGAATTCTCGAAGAAACCCCAGGAGGAATCCCCGAAGGAATTCTAGAAGGTATCCTTGAAGAAATTCCAGGAGGAATCCGCGAAGCAATTGCATGAGGAATTTTCTAACGAATTCCAGGAGGAATTTCCGAAGATGTTCCAGAAGGAATGTCTGAAGGATTTCCAGGACGAGGGCTTACCAGGAGAAATTTCCGAAGGATTTTCAAGAGGAACCCGTGAAAGTTTTTCAGGAAGAATCTTTGGAAGATTTCCGAAATTTTAATGTCGCTTCTCTGTTGTCAGATTCATCATAGCAGAAGCAGCCCACTCTATAGTCGGCTCATTGTCACCGCAACAGCCTAATATTTCGTCGGGCTCCATGCACGCAGCAGAGCAGCGCACGGCTGCTACCTATTAATTTTTTATATTTATATTTTGTATCCGTACTATCAGTCGTCTATAAAAGGTGACTGCGCAAACCGTATCTGTAGTGTGTATCATTATATCAATGCCGAGCGGAACATTGCCACTCCGTGGCGCCGCCAAGAATCTAATTAAACCAACACAACATAGGGCAAGACATCCTGGACGAAATAGCGAAGGATTTCCCCGAAGCAATTCTAGGAGAAGTCACCGAATGAATTCTAGGAGGAATCCACAAAGGAATTCCAGGATGAATGCCCGAAGGAATTCCCAAAGGATTTACATACAGGACAAACCCTTAAAAGATTTCCAGGGGAAACCTTCGTAGGATTTCCAGGAAAAATCCCTGAAGAAATTTCATGAGGAATCCCCGAAAAAATTGCACGAGGAATCTCCGAAGGATTTCCTGAAGGAAATTCTTAAGAAATGTCTGAACCCTCCAGGAAAAGTTTTGGAGAAAAAAATCGAAGAGCTATTCCTGGAAGATTCCTAGAAGGAACTTCTGGACTAATCCCTGAATGGACTTCTGTAGAAAACTCTAAAGAATGGGGAATCCTTCAATTCTCCTGGAAGTATTATTGGATCCTCCAAAAAGGATTCTTCAATATCTGAAGGAAATACTGGAGTGATCCCTGAAGAAACTCCTGAAAAGATCTCTGAAGGAACTTCTGGAGAAATCCCTCAAAGAATGTCAGAAGTAATCTCTGAAAAAACATCTATTTACACTCCCGTTCAAAAGTTTGGGGTCACCCCCTCAAAGACATGTAATTTTTTTAGGCCCATATCTCCGCCAATTTGCGTCCGATTTCAAAACCCTAGGTTTCATTCAAAAGAGAATAAGTCAAAGAAACTTTGAACATGATTTAAAAGAAACTTTTTCAAAAAAATTTGTGTGTAAACTTAACCCAAAGTTGCCAAATTTTCTAAAAAATGAATATAAACTTACGGCAGTGTCGCTGGAAGTTGGGTCGACCAAATTTTAAGATGAGAGCGGTAATATGATCCATTTTCTATTAGCTTTCAACTGCTTTTTACAGAACTTAGCTAAAAAATCTAGAAAAAAAGTTATTAAGTAAATTAATCCTTGATGTCATCGACCAAAAGTTTGGGGTCACTTTCGTAAAACATGGAAAAGTGATTTGTTGATATCTTCGTCATCTATAGTTCAATTTTGATTATGTTTGGCTCATTTCAAAGATAATTAACTAAATTTACGTTTGATGTCTTCAACTTAACGTATTTAACGATTTTTGTATATAAAAATGTTATGTAAAGTTAGCACATTTTACCACGCTTCAAAAAATGAGGCAACTTTACGTTATGTTTTAGTATGTAAATTTCAACAAATATGTGTGGTTCAATGTCTATGCAGTAAGAATCATTCATTTTGTTTCAAATAAGCCAAGAAGAATTAAAATTGAATGAAAGATAACAAAGATATCAACAAATCACTTTTCCATGTTTTACGATAGTGACCCCAAACTTTTGACCGATACAGCATTTTGAGGGGTGACCCCAAACTTTTGGTCGATGACATCAAGGATTAATTTACTTAATAACTTTTTTTTCTAGATTTTTTAGCTAAGTTCTGTAAAAAGCAGTTGAAAGCTAATAGAAAATGGGTCATATTACCGCTCTCAACTTGAAATTTGGTCGACCCAACTTCCAGCGACACTGCTGTAAGTTTATATTCATTTTTTAGAAAATTTGGCAACTTTGGGTTAAGTTTACATACAAAATTTTTTGAAAATTTTTTTTTTAAATCATGTTTCTTTGACTTATTATCTTTTGAATGAGACCTAGGGTTTTAAAATCGGACGCAAATTGGCGGAGATATGGGCTTAAAAAAATGACATGTTTTTGAGGGGGTGACTTTTGAACGGGAGTGTATGTACAGTTGAAGTAAAATTAAAGTGGACAAGGGCTCCAATAAAGCCAAATTGAAGTTAGCTAGAATGCAACTATACTGGGGCCCTATCCCGCTTTAATGCAACTTCAATTGTACATACAGAATAATGCTTGCTTTATTAACAACGTTTTTATGCTTGCATTACGGCTTGAGAAGCCTGATTACTTCTGTAATCTCTGAAGGACCTCCTATGGGAATCCCTGGAGGATCTTCTGGATGAATCACCGATGAGTTTCCTTGAGGCATCCGCGAATCTTTCTGAAAGAACATCTGAAGGAACTTCTGGGTTAATTCTTGAAGAAACTCTTGTCAGAAAATCTCAGATCTTCTAAAAAAAATCATGATAAAACTCCTAGAGTAGAGGCATCCCTGAATCCTCCTGTATAAATCTTTGCAAGCTCTGGACCTACTGAAACATCTGTTAAAGATCTCTAATTAAATTTCTAGAGATATCCCTGTTTGGAATATTGGAGGAATCTTTAAAGGAATTTTTATGAAATTCTGTAGGAATATACGAATTCTTAAAGAATTTTCTAGAAGAATTCCTGGTAGATCTTTAGAAGGCATCACTGAATCCTTCTGGAAGAATCTCTGAAGAAATTTCTGGAGCGATGTGAATGATGAATAAAATCTCATAAAAAAAAAAATAGTTGCAAGAGTTTTGTCTTTGAATGGATACCCTGGAATGCCATTTGAATATCTGCGGAAACTCTTAACAGCTACAGGGGGAGGCCAAAATGTTTGGAATAGGCAACTTTTTTGTCTCTCACAAAAAAGTTCATCAAGCTGTAACTTTTCATAGAGTGCATCGAAAATTCTCAAATTTTGTCTGTTTGTCAACCTATTATATGTGCATTATTGGTACAAATTTGGGCTCGATTGGTTAATCTTTCGCGAAGCTAAAACCGTTCTCGTAGAACACTATTATTTAGACAACCAATTTTTGAACTGTCATATCTCCAAAACCAGTGAACCGAATCGAATAGAATATAAGACGTTTATCAACAATATATTGATATTTGATGCGATACAATAAAATATTATATATTTTTTTACCACGAATAAAGTTATGACGGATTGACATTTTCACCCATATAGAAAAACAGAGCTCAAATTTACAATACCACACAGAAATTACTAAATGTGTACCTTCAATCCAAATAGGTTCTAATATGTCTAATTAGCAATATATTGAGAACAGAAGTAGAAAATCTTTGGATATCAAAACTAAAATTTAATGACATTGATGTAAAAAATTAACATTTTTTTCGATAAAAAACTTTTTTTAAACAGTTAAAATGTACCTATGTTTTAATAATTGTGTAGCATTAATATATTGTTGATAAACGTTCAAAATTTCATTCAACTCGGTTCACTGGTTTCTAAAATATTACAGTTCAAAAATAAGCTGTCTGAAAAATTGTGTTTTACAAAAACGGTTCTCGTTTCGCGAAAGATTAACCAATCAAGCTCAAATCTGTACCATTAATGTACATATAATTGGTTGACAAACAGTCAAAATTTGAGAATTTTGTATGCACTCTATGAAAAGTTACAGCATGTTGAACTTTTTGGTGAGAGAAAAAAAAGTTGCCTATCCCAAACATTTTGGCCATCTCCTGTACGTGCCTGAGCCTGTTTTTACATTCAATTTCAAAACTTAAAAATTCTGATTCTCAGCCGTTTCTCAACGAAAGTTAGTGAAATTTAGACAGTTGACAGTCACAAAATCTTTCTAGTTTATGGAACCGGGATTATGATTCCGGATTTTTCCATTGTTCCGGATTTTTGGCGGGGGTATTGGGGTAATCTCCTTAACAGATAGAGGTTTTCTAAAACTAGCTTGCGGCTTCGTGACTTTGCAAAATAAGACTATAGGACCATGTTTCTAGAGATTTTGGATATACTGGCCACTCCTCCGGATATACCGGAAACTTGGTGCCCATAGGGAAGTGGGTACTTTCTGACCGGTTCTGAAACCTAGCTTGCGACATCACATATCAAACTTCATGATTTTGTAAAACAAGAGTATTGTCACATGTTTCTAGCAGTTTTTGATACACTAGATCAGGGGTTTCCATGCCTTCTGGGTCGCGGTGCACTTTTTGAGAATTAGTTTCTTCGCGGTGCACCTATTAATGATTCTTAAAAATCGTCTATCCAAAAATTTTCAAAAAAGCAATCAAATAAGTGCATCCACTTGTCATTGAAATACTTCAAAATATTTAGAATTGAGCACCCATACTAAGCTCCGACTACTGATGAGAAAAATGCGAGTTGATGGCATAATCCCATCAACTCGCATTTTTCTCATCAGTAGTCGGAGCTTAGTATGGGAGCTCAATTCTAAATATTTTCTGAGGATATTTTTGGAATGTTGAGTGTGACCCTAAGCAGATACATAGCTGAATTTCTGCCAAATCATAATTCTTAGACGGATTCCTATTAATAACCTTGGCAAAACCCTGGATGAATTCTTGGACGTTTTCCCATAACCAATGCTGCATTTTTGAAGAGATCAATGGCAAATTTCATGCAAGATCCTTGGAAACTTCATTTTCAGAACCTTCATATATTGCTGAAACGATTTTTTGGCAAATTTCTTCCAGGTTTTCTAGAAAACTCATTGGAAGATTGGAAAAGATTCCTTTGAAAATCATAAACACGTGTTTAGTATAATTTCTAGTAAACTGTTTTCGAGATCATTGAAAGATTTCGCAGAAATGATTGAAAAAATCGCAGAAATGATAGTAGGATTGCTTCTGAGTTTTTTCATCCAGCAGAAAATAAAGTTTTTATTAATGCTACGGTGCACTTGTTAAGGCATTGCGGTGCATCAAGTGCACCGCGGTGCACGATCTGAAAACCCCTGCACTAGATGAATTGAGCACTTAGCTGAAAAGGGTTATTTGCAAGCATATGTGGCAGCGGGGCGGAGTGGCGCGGCGGTGCACAGATATAAGTTGAAAATGAATTTTTCGAAAGGATTGATGGACATAACGATGGGCAGTGTTCAAAATAGAGTTATGGCAAACAGCCCAATTGCGTTTTCGATGGGAACTACGATAAGGATGTTTTTAATATGATATTTAACATTACGCTCTAACGTATTATAATCAGAGCTAGATGTTACGACCGGAGTACACTTTTACCGGAACCAGCTAATTTGTTCCCTACGTTGATGATTCCGGTAGCTAAGCGAATGTCTACTACTGTATAAACAGGAAAGAGGCTCGCCGCTACTGGTACAAAGGCAGTGCCATGCAGTGTCGCGAAGCATCAGCGTACAAGTCACAAAAAAGCTGATAAACACCAAACTTGTATCACCCTGTCTCTGCGGTTTCTGATTCGCTCTCTCTACAGTCGCAAACACCAGAAAAGACAGATTCCCATCAAAGTCACCCGGTCACCCTTGTTTTGCTACAATCACCCTGACTTGGATACGGCTCATGTGAGTGTCATGACTCTCTCCGTCGCCTCAAGCAGATGCACGCGCAACAGCATGTAAAACTATGCATGTGTATTATCACAAGCACGGTACTACGTCATAAATCCTATTCGTTTTGCATAGCTCAGTTTAAACGCACACATTGAGCGCACCACGCAGTTCGCCCTGGCTATGGCAAACGCTTTCACTTCGCCCGTTATGCATCGTTGCTCAGAGAGATTGATTCTCTCGCAACCCGCCTGAAGCATACTCAGCAACTGCTATCGCTGCAAAGCTGCGAAGGATGGTAACCACAACATGTTTGTCATTCCAGTCGTGACATGCTAGCTGGTTCGTATCACCTTGGGAAGGGTGACTCCAGAAAGCGGTTTAAGTGATTGTCTCGCGATGGTCGCGATTATTCGCAAGACTGGTGCCATGTATTTTTATCCTACCACTATCGTGCACGTAATTACTCTGTTAAGTAAACGATTCGTTACATCCTTCCTTCCAGAGTGACACGCCCTTTCCGAGGCCGCAATTCAATGATCTAAAAATATCACCGCACTGACCGTGACTTCATTTAAACGAGTTAACTCCCAAACGGACATTATCGACACGATAGCGTATGGCACTACTGTCTTTGACGTATGCACGGGCGGGATCCTATTTCCACAGAATCGACTTGCAGAGTGGACGTGGACCAGTCATCGCCATCTGTTTTGGTTTTTGCTCATTGAATCAAGTCGAACGCGACCCGGAGATGATTTACCAGATTTGGTTGGTTATCAAGGCTCAAGCTTCTTGTAATAACGAATTGAATTGTAATCGTCGCCAGATATTGAAGGCTTATACAATTCGACCTTTGATTATTTTTATATTGCGTCCTAAAAGTGATTGCATTCTGATGTATCATGGTGTCATTTCGAGAGGAAATCACCGAATTCTATGAGTTTCGATAGAAGAAATTTTAAAATATTTCAATATTATCTGTAACAAATAAAATAAAATGGAAAAGGATATTTTTTACACCAAAACACAGAGAAATCTGATTCTTTCAATCTATTTCTCTTAGGAAACCTAATAACGTTTAATGTGAAAAGTTATTAATTGAACAGCGGCAGAAAGCTTTCACCGATATTGTTCAAAGAAACAACCCACCACCAGCAGTTATAAAACACCATTAAAATCATCTGCGGCACTCTCATCCCGGAAGGTGTGTGCTTCGCGAATTGATAATAATGAAGGCAAAATTGATTGAATTACTTTCCGAATACGCTCCTTTCTCCGAGGCCGAAAAGTTTCCCAAATCCCATTCCAAGAGGCATCATGTTTTATCATAAATTGGTGCCCGTTCCACTTTACCGCCCAGGAGAGACCTACCCCACCGAAATCAAGGGCATCGAGGAGAAGTAAAAAAGCCAAACAATCTGACGCAAATCGAGTGCGTGCCTGCGTTGGACGACCAAAGAGCAGCTATACGTGTTTAATCTTTACTGAATCAATAACGAAACGTTCGGTGTCTGGCTGGAGTTGGATTTTATTATCTCTGATACGAGTCGAATCTTTTTTTGGTGGTTTATCTCTCTGTTGACCTTCTGGATAGCGTCTGTGTTTGCAATACATACTAAGAGATAGGGAGAGTAAATTCGATTGATTTTCGATTTGATACTTTGAGATTGGTTGTATGCTCAGCCATCTGAAGAAGATTCTCGGCCACGTTATGATAATGCACGGCCATATGGATTTGTGCAAATACCTTACGATTTTTATAAGCCGTAAAACTAGAAAATGTAAGTTGGAACGAGCTCACCAATATAGATACTACAGGATATCTGTGTATCATTGAGTCCATTGAGACAGCTTAATTCACCTTTAAATGCACAATTTAATCCATTTCTATCACTAACAGTCATTTCACCCCACTTCATTAAATCTTGGAAACAACTCACCACTAAACAGTCTCTACCGAAAGTGTCGAAAAGTCCGGCAAAAAGCGAATTTAGTGAGTTCATCGAATCACTTTGGTAAAGTGCCTGAATTCCTTCTAATGCCGAGCTCAGACAGTCTACCTAGAAACATTTACACCATTGCGAAAAAACTTGTTCCTCGTAAAATTGGGACAAAATTATCGCGATTTTTCAAATATTTTCAAAGTCTATGAATCGAACACCTGAACTTCTCAACTTGATTCGTGCTTTAGGAATTACATCTCAACTGACAAATGCATAGCACAGATTATGTAAGTATCCAGATTTCATCAGCAACCTCGCATTCATCACCAACAGGACAAGCGCGGCATCTAATGGCACTTAAAGCCAGTTTTCAACGAGCAAAGTGACAAACTGTGTCTCCTAAACGGAGGGCGCCAGAAGAGCAATTGAAAATTAGCCGACTGCTTGTGCAGTAAGAAAATGGAAAAAGGCTCGTTCATCATTCATGGAAACGAGCCCGAAGCAGCGGAGTTTGGCCGAGAAAAGCCTGCCTGCTACTGGGAAAGTAATGTGGTGCGCTGGGGAACATCCTTGACGATGGGGATTTTACACTCAGGTGTAGGTAGGTGTATAATTGTTCCAAGAAGTGGAGCTAAGTAGAAACGGTTGTGATGAATAGAAGCTCGTGATTTGTGGAGAATATTTGCGTTCGTTTTGTTCCTCGGTGCAAATGTGGGCTTGCCCTAAATTTCATTATTCTAGTTTGCTTCGAACGGAAAACTAAAAGTTCGTAATTTTGGAGACACATTTGCAAATTTTAAACTTGCAAAACAGTTTAATCTTTACTATTTATAACCAGAGTTAATTGAGTTGCAGCTGCCGATATAAAGGACTAATTTCCTTGATCAGTAGGCAGTCCCTTATTTTGCAAAAATTGCAAATGTTATAAGTTCGTTAGTAGAAAATGATCGTTTTAGCTAAGAAATGATCGTGTCAAAATTTGAAGTCCATATTTCAAGGCTAAATGGTCATACAAGGGGCTTAAAGTTGCCAAAAATGATATGGAACGAAAAAAGCATGATTTTTTTACGCTATTCTACTAAAACCGGAGATTTTGGGACCCTCAAGGGCCGAAAATGTTATTAGAATTGCGATATCTCTATTCGTTTTTGAGTTATTGAACAAAATAAGATAGGCTTCTTTCGGGATCTAAAAAATAGTAAAAAATGCCGCTTTTTCGATTGTTTTTTTGTCAATCACTCAGAAACGAGTAGAGATATCGCAAATCTAAGCACATTTTTGGCCCCTTAGGATCTTAAAATCATCGGTTTTAGTAGGATAGCGTATTGTTAGCGACGAAAAAAAAAATTTTTTTTTCAGTCCCATACCATTTTTGACACCTTTAGGGACCACTTAGCCTTGTGATACGGACTTCAAATTATGACACGATAATTTCTTAGCTGAAACGATCATTTTCCATTAACGAACTTATAACATTTGCAATTTTTGCAAAATAAGGGACGGCTTATTGATCAGTCATAGATGTATCGTATCAGTTATAGGTGTAATTTCATCTACGTCCATGTAAGTTACAATCAGAAGCTAAACAAAAGGATAGAAGAGCAACGAATTTGATGAAGTCGACAGATAATGAAAACTTGTCCTTCAAACAGTG
Source organism: Aedes albopictus (assembly GCF_035046485.1). Lineage (NCBI taxonomy): Eukaryota > Metazoa > Arthropoda > Insecta > Diptera > Culicidae > Aedes > Aedes albopictus. The sequence continues at coordinate 142,979,684 of NC_085137.1, read as the reverse complement.
ACGACAACAGCACAAGAAGCGATAGCTACAGATCAGCGATGCCAAAGTAATGGTTGGTTCAACAAAGACTGCCGACAAGTGAAGAACAAGAAAAATGCTGCCAGGAATCTGATGATACTGGCTGGTATCTAGCTCAACAGAGAGCGGTACAGGGTGCCAAACTCAGGAGGAAAATGAGTCCACCGTAGAAATGAACGGCAGCGTGAAAGGAGAGTGTTTCCATAAGTGCAGGAAAGCGTAGATCGGAACGATATGCGGAGGATTTACGCAATTATCAATGGTTCGTTATTCAAAATGCAAAGAAATCAATGCTAGCAGGTGATCGCAAAGGAAAACTAGAAAGTGGAAATTGAATTGAACGAGGATACTCAGTTCTTTTGAAGATTTTCCCAGGAATTCTTTTTGGGTTTTCTTGTCCCCTCAATACGTTGGAAAAGATCGTTTATTGTACTCAGCATTAACATGGCGTTGGCGGTGGTGCCCGACCACGTGACCGCGTATTTTTCATGGATCCTTTCTCCCACGAGTCTGCCAAAAATTCCTCCAAAAATGTTTTAAGAAATTCCTACGAGGATTCCTCTAGAAATTTATGCAACAGGGGATTTCTCCATAGATTCTTTTTTATTTACGATATATTAAGACTTCAAGCCTAACTTTTCCAAACACCATATGTAACAAAATGCATGAACGGGAACATCGATGTAGAAGTTCGCTGTACTTATAGCAATTCATACATTGATTAATAAATAATAAAGTGTTTTGTAAAGTTGGGCTTGAGTACATCTAGGAAGCTAAAAAACACCACACCAGGCCCGCTTCACTACAAGAATTATTTTATGCATTCCTCCAAGCATACCTTGAAGAATTTCCTTACCGCTTCTGCTAGGGGGTTTCTGTATAGATCACTCCGAAGATTTTCTTTAAAGTTGCTCCATGAATGTCTCTAGAGTCCTCTAGAAACTACATGGAAAATTTTCATAACATTTCTTCAAAAAATCTTTCAGCCTTTATTCCAAAGATACTTACTTCCTGGGATTTTTAGAAAGTTTTTACAGGAATTTCTTTGCATGTTGTGTTAGGATTATTCGAAGGATTACTTTAACATTCTCCGAAAAACTGCTTTAGGAGTTCCAAAATGAATTTCTTCCAGAAATTCTTACAAGACATGATTCGAACACGTCTCTAATGCAATGCTTCCTAAAAAAATACTTACATTTTTTATTCCTGACGTAGGGAGAATACATTTTTTTTTTCAACGATGTTTTCATCAAGTCCTTTGGAAATTCACGCAAAGAATTCAACAAGAATACCTCCGAGTCTAGCAGGCTTTCTACTCCATGAATTCTTAGAGTTTTTTGGCGTATGAATCACCCTGTAATTATTCCAATGTCTTCTGCAGGGGTTTCTTCTTTTTTTTTTTTATCTTTATTAACGAGATTTTTAACCCTAGGCTAGTTCATCTCGGGACCCGCGCTTTACTTCCCTTCCGAAGGAAGAACTCACATTTTGTGAGTCTGTCGGGAGTGGGATTCGATCCCAGGTCCTCGGCGTGATAGTCAAGTGTTCTAACCATCACACCAGGTCCGCTCCACTTTCTTCTTGTACTTTATGGACTTCTTTAGAAATTCTTTCAGCAATGCGTCTAAGAATAAGGAGACGAGTAATTTCTCCAAGGAATGCTGTATGAAATTTTTCAAGACTACTTCAGGATTTGTTTCCAACAATTATTACACACATTCCTCTAACTTATTCTCCATGGAGCCCTTCCGTAATTCCTTTAAGATTTGTTCCGGCAGTGAAATTTTTGAAGTTATTAAGTATATCTAATAGGAAAAAGTATATCTAAATAAAATAATTTCATCAAAAATTTTTCTATAAATTTTACCATGAATTCTTTAAAGTTTTCTGCATAAAATCTTCCAGTAGATCTCCCACGGTTTTTGTAAGACTCCCCTAGGAAATATTCTAAGGGTTCCTCTATTAACTATTCCAAGCACTTCTACAAGAATTATTCTTCGTATGGGCCTACCAAATAAAGAGATTATAAAAAAAAAAGAATTATTCTTGAGATTCCTGAGAGCATTATTCTAAGGATTCCTCTAAGAATTAGTCCAGATATTCTTCCAGGAAATTTCGCAGGGATACTATCAAGAATTTTTCTAACTATTTCTCCAAGCACCTCCCAGGAATTATTTTTCAAAGTACTTTGCAACAATTTTTTATGTCCATTTATCAATGATATCGTAGGGTTTTTTTTAGCGAGGCCAATTAGTTGAAATTCCAATGACTTCCTCTGAAAAGTGGTTGGTTCTATGTATTACGGTATATTACGTCAGGCCAGGAAGTTAAGAAGTATATAAATGGTGTAGAACTTTTACAAGGCCTCCAAAACATTTTCAAATTTGCGTCTAATTTCTATGCGCTTGTAAAAAAAAGGTTCCGGGTCATTTGGCCGAACGCCATTTGGCCGAATGCCGTTTGGCCGAAAGGGTCATTTGGCCGACTGCCATTTGGCCGAATGCCGTTTGGCCGAAAATTAATGATGAACTTAAGTGACCATGTCGCTTTTCCTCGCATCAGTATAACTCCAAAGAACAGCCTATAATTCAAAGAAGGAAAAATCTTTCCTAAAATATTGACAGGTTCAACGCCAACTAATCCCTGAATGTCTAAACTAGAAAGAATAGTCTATGATTAAAAGAAGGAAATATTTCTGATGATCATATTGGTAGTTGGAATGTCAAAAACTTCCTCTGAATTCTTTTTAACATAATTCGGCCAAACATCCATTCGGCCAGATGGCATTCGGCCAAATGGCGTTCGGCCAAACGGCATTCAGCCAAACGGCGTTCGGCCAAATGGCCGGACACCTAAAAAAAATAAGGCACGCAAGGAGTAGATTTTTTTTTGCCCTAAGCTAGGTCGTAAGCATATTGAATTCAGCAATAAGTAAAACTTGATGGTAACATACTATTTATTTATGAAAAATTATGTTTTTCACAAAAGTAAGAAGAATTTGAAAGAAATTGCCTACTTTTAGGCGTTTAATTTTTTACAGAAGCACTCGCATTGAACGCCTAAATAAAGACAATTTCTTTCGAAATTGTTTGACTTTTGTGAAAACATGATTTTTTATACAAAAGCAGTGTGTTACCATCAAGATTAGCTTAAAGTTAAATTCAATATGCTTCAGACGTAGTTTAGGACAAAAGATCTACTCCTTGCGTGCCTTATTTTTTTTTCAAGCGCATAGAAATTAGAACCAAATTTGAAAATGTTTTGTAGGCCTTGTAAAAGTTCTGCACCACTTATATACTTTTTAACCCCCTGGTCTGACGTAATATACCATAATACATAGAACTAATCACTTTTTAGATGAATTCATTTGAATTCTAACTAAGGCCGTTACAAATATTTATTTCACTTTTTGTCCCGCCACTCTTTGGCTGGTCGAGGGGGGGGATAAAAATAATAAAGCATTTAATCAGAAAAATATTAAAAACTCATCGGATTTGTTAAAGAATTTTTAGCAAGACCCGATATTTTGATAAATATTTTTTTATCTGCCCCCTCATAATGCAAAATCCAGCCAAAAATTTTTGAAGGGGGGGGGGGGGGGGAAACAAAAAGTCAAAAATAAATTTGTATCAGCCTAATGAAGCCTCGCTAAAAGGAAGGTTATGCAATTTTATCCCTCCTGACTCAGACGTCCACTGGAATAAAACTGTCCTCGTGGCTCTAATTTTCGAGGCTCCCAGTATAATTGAAACTACAACTAATAATGAAGTGAACATGAAAATTTCATTGAAAAATATTGATGTTTGCGTCTTTGCCAGCGGTTTGAAATTTTATTTTAAGCCCCGTAGCCTACGGGTTAAAAAACTCCAAAATCTTCCAAAATTTTCTGCAGAAAATCATCTAAGATAGCTATCGAGAATACCGTTAGGAATTTTTTACTTCTTATAAAGAATTTTCCTAAGATTTTCGGATTTTTTTTACCAATTTAGTATTTGGAAATTTGAATACGGATTGTTCAACTTCAACGAGTTTCTATAAAGATCACTTCAGGATTTTCTAGCGAAGACTAAGCAAAACCGAAATACCCTGGCAAAGGCACTGGAGGTCAAAATGTTTCCAAATGAACTAAAGCAGAGGTTCCCAAACTTTCAGATGCACGGGCCCACTCTGACCAGCAAACGTACTTTTCGCGACCCACCATGTCTCATTTGTTGTCTGTTACAGTGAAACATTCGATTGTTCCTCGCGACCACCTGGATGAAAGCCGGCAACCCCCCTGGGGGATCATGACCCACGGTTTGAGAAACCATGCCCTCTAAAGCAACGATTCGTCGAAAATTCATAGTAAAAGTTCTTATTCGAAATAGGGTAAATGTACCAATAGTGGTGCTATTTGTAGCTCCTTGTAGTAAAATAATTGAATAAAATTGATAAAACCATAAAATAAAAAGTCTGAAAACGTTAATCGATAATTTTTCACTTAAATTTGCTAGAAAAAATGTAAAAACCATTGTTTATTTCATATTTTGCTAAAAAATCACTTACACCAACTATAGGTACACGGTTCCTATTATGGAGGTAAAATTTAACATTGGTTCCTATAGTGGCGCATCCCATTGAATTCTTATGGGACCCACCACTATAGGAACACTACCACCACTATAGGTGCAAAGGAGCAAAAAATTAAGGATAATAATTGTTTAAAATAGGTTTTTCGGCAAATCCTGAACAAAAAACTGAATTAATGTTATTGATTAGGTATGAGGCATCTATTAAAAATGTCATTTGCAAGCTTTTTGGTCGAAATATTACTAAATTGCCACTACCACCACTATTGGTACTACCTCCACTAAGGGAACTTTTACCCTAGTCATCAACGGCATAATCCGCGACAAACTCAAAGCACATACCTATTTTATTTTATTTTTAAAAACAACGTGCAATCGACGCGCGAAACGCAGTTTGTTTAGAACAGTTTTTGCGTTTTAGTACCACTACGCCAAGCACACGACGCGCTATTGTGTTTGTTCTTATGGCATGGTGCCATATCACGCGGCGTCTGCGCTATTGTGATCTCAGTAATCGTATAAGATAGTACATAAGATGATTAAGTGGAGGCCTTATGCGTAAATGCCTCCATTTAGGCGCATGTAAAATGTACGCATATCGCGTCCACTTTAACGTCTTATTAAACATCTTATACGATCACTGGTTGACTGGGATGGGCTATTGTGATCTAGCCCTCACACTGCTGGGAAGCAGTATATGTATACCGGCCGAGTGAGTAGCTCCCGAATTGTGGACAAAAGCTCATACATAGCGTATTTGGATACGGTGACCAAAAAGTTATAACAGTTTGTTTGAAAAGTACTAAAAACTCAAATTTACTACAGGAACTTCATCATCATGGCTCTTGGTAAGGTCTAGCCAATAGCAGCTAGCGTTTTGATTGATCTTCAAATAACAAATTTTGCCATTGATCAGATGTTCTTTGATTTTGATCTTCAGTACTTGACCTCTATACGGGCTACATCAATCAAGCCGCCACACATTTATAAAAAAAAATCACCGATTTCGGTAATGCTCTACCGAAATCTCAACCATTAAGTTTGTTTCACAGGAAAAAATCGAAAAAGTTTGCAATTTTTACCGAACTCCGTTAGAGTTTTACAGATAAATGATAACATGTTACCGAAATTTGGTATTTTTTACAGAAGTTCGTTAAAACCTGTTACCGAACGCTCAGCAGTTGAGTTTTCGGTAAAAATTACCGAACGCGACTAGCTGTGCAGACTCTCATAAAGATACAGTAGCCAAAAAAATGTTAAACTAGCTAGAGTTATTAAATCATCTAAACATTTTTACACACAATATAGAAATCCTACAAGAGGACTAAATATATATCGAAACGTTGAAAAGCAATAGTCGTTTTAGCTGCTTAAAAGACTGAAAGAGCAGACAACCTTGCAAAAATATAAAGATATGGGAAGATGAAGAATTGCCTATCAGCTGGTTGCATGTCCTCATATGCCCAATCAATAAGAAAGGATAAAAACTTGAGTGTGCTAATTACAAAAAACCTCCTTATTACGGAGTACAAGATACTGCCCTGTCTTTCTCCTGGATTTAAGGGCGGAAGGGACGGTCGAGGAAATACCCGCCATTGCTCTGTGGCTACTAAGATGGTAATCTCAGATTCTACTTCATATTTTGCAACAAAAACCTATTATTGTGTATGCTCACTTGCAGTGCATATGCTGATTGATTTTCAGCAGCTTCAGTGCGATAGAACTCGAGATTACCATCTTCAAAATCGCGAGGCAAATTGTTAGAAAGAGAGGCAAGATAGGAAAAATTACACGGCGTCCCGTTTCACCTTCAACTGAAGAAGTCAACGAATACAAAGTTGCATTGTGATGACCAATTACTCTTGCAGAGGGATTGAGAATCGTCATAAAACCGTACATATTCTTTTTTGGTTTTATAATGGTTCTAAGAGCCACTTCTGGTCTGTTTGATTAAGAAATGTTGATCGGGGCCGTGCATCTGATGTTTACCCTGTAGATGATCCTAGGTACATTCCGGGACTACAGCTTGCAAATTCACCATCTGTTCACTGGTTTTAAAACAGTTTTTCTGGTGAAACTAATAAGGCTACTCGGATTTGACGGCTATACAGTCTTGTTCAATCAAAATGAGTTGTTCTCTAGTCCCTGAAGAAGATACAATCCAAAGTGTCGAAACGTCGGGTTAGATAACAACTCATTTTGATTTAACAAGACTGCGTAGCCGTCAAATCCGAGTTGCACAGAATACAGTCGATTTCCTCTCGTCTACTAATAAGGCTGATACTTGCAACGCTAGGATACAAGTATGTACCAACCTGAAGTTCTTAACTCCAAGTTAATTTGAGTGACCTGAAAGATCTTAAACATTTCTCGAAATAACTTTGTCGGGACATGTATAGAAGCCTTCTGACTCTAAAAGATAAATTCACCAAACTAAATATCAAATATCAATCAGACAAACAGTAGACTTGTTAAAAGAGTCTACGTACAACCCTTCCAAACCAGATCTAAAGTATTCTTTGCTAGTACGACAGCCATATCAGACATATGATCAAACACGGATCATTATTATAACAATTATAATATTACATGCCTATACGACTGAGCACCGGTTGTGCCTGGTTCAGAAACACGATACCGACGCCAAGCGAAACGCGCGCTACCGCGCAATTTCAATTCCTGCGGCTCGACCGACGACGCGACGCACAGTGGTTCCAGCCCCATATGAGGGCGGCCATAAATATGATGTTATCGAGTTTTATGATGAAACCGCTAAATTTGATGCATATTTCCATTCCAAATGCGTTTTTGTATTGTTTATTAAAAATGGGCTCAATCGAGTTTTTGTCCTTACGGAGCCGAAATCAGGCCAAACATGTCTAAAGGTCCAATCTGCAGAGGAGAGGCTCTCTTTGGTTTCCCTCTCTTTCGTTAATATCTCAGCTGTTTATTTGTATTATGATTTGTCTCCTTGCATTGAACGATGGTTAAAACAATCGTCTTTTGATTTGTACTGCAAAAATAGTTGAAAAGTGTATCATTAGATTGCAATAATTGAAAGAGAAAGTGAACAAAGAGAGCCTCTCAAATGCAGATAGGACCTATTGAAATGTTTGGCCTGAAATTCATTATTTTGCAGTTTTGGTTACCAACTGATTTGGATATACTAATAGTAGTTTGATCGGTCCACGGTAGTCAAAACTGCTCAAGAATAGTGAAACACACATAATGTAAAGGTGCTATTAGACTGTTTGTCATTATGACAAATATTTGCCATTCAAGTCCAACATTTATCCAAGGTTGCTATGATTCACGTTGTGTTGGTTATTTGTTGGGCTTATTTGGCCAAATAATTGTCACGTCTAATGGGACCTTAATGGATAAAGAGGGTGGAAGTTGGAAAAAAGTGTTCCGTGCAATGCAATGCGGGAGGTATTTGTTAGTTTTTGAGTAAATTGAAAGTAAGACACTGAAGTGACTACCATCAATCTGGTCGCAAACGGTCGCAGCTAAATTCGCCAGTAAATCATTGTTTAGGATTATAGGGAAGTTTTATAGAAGAACGTCCGAAGGGGTCGGAAGGGGAAACATTTTTTTCGGCTTGTTGAAAATTTTCAGTTTTTTATACTTTGTGAAAAAAGCATATAATTCAGTCACATTCATTCATTTATTTAGTTAATATCAAATTCATGATAGTACTGAATCAACAATTTGCCGCCATAATACTCGATTTGCAGCTGCAGCTCTCCAACGTCGGTCACGCCCAACACTCGCCAGATCACGCTTCACCTGGTCCGCCCATCGTGCTCTCTGCGCTCCACGCCTTCTTGTACCAACCGGATGGTTAGCAAACACCAGCTTTGCAGGGTTGTTGTCCGGCATTCTTGCAACATGCCCTGCCCATCGTATCCTTCCGGCTTTGGCCACTTTCTGGATGCTGGGTTCGCCGTAAAGTGCAGCGAGCTCGTGGTTCATCCTTCTCCGCCACACACCGTTCTCCTGTACGCCGCCGAAGATCGTCCTTAGCACCCGTCGCTCGAAAACTCCGAGTGCTTGCAGGTCCTCCTCGAGCGTCGTCCATATCTCGTGTCCGTAGAGAACCACCGGTCTTATTAACGTCTTGTACATGGTACATTTGGTGCGGGGGTGAATCTTTTTTGACCACAGTTTCTTCTGGAGCCCATAGTAGGCACGACTTCCACTGATGATGCGCCTTCGTATTTCACGGCTCACGTTATTGTCAGCCGTTAGCAAGGAACCGAGGTAGACGAATTCTTCTACCACCTCGAAAGTATCCCCGTCTATCGTAACATTGCTGCCAAGGCTTGTCCTGTCTCGCTCAGTCCCACCTACCAGCATGTACTTTGTCTTAGCCGCATTCACCACCAGTGCGACCTTTGCTGCTTCACGTTTCAGGCGGGTGTACAGTTCTGCCACCGTTCCAAATGTTCTAGCAATAATATCCATGTCATCCGCAAAACAGACAAATTGGCCGGATTTCGTGAAGATCGTACCCCGGCTGTTGAGCCCGGCTCGTCGCATAACACCTTCCAGGGCGATGTTGAATAGTAGGCAGGAAAGTCCATCACCTTGTCGTAGTCCCCGTCGAGATTCGAATGAACTGGATAGTTCACCCGAAATCCTTAATTCAGTCACACTTATTCGAATAAAATGGTAAAGAATGACATCTAAATTTGTGATAAACATCGATTTCAACTATGTAAGAATCGAACACAATCAACCAAATACATGTCGAATGGATGAGACTTTTTAATAGAGTGATAAATGCATAGGATTGAAATTAGAAAAATTCAAATAAAATATCTACTCAAGAACATCTACTTTCAAGAGTTCTGCGGAAAAGTTTCGGTATACATTTGATAAAAGTAATGATTGTCCCTAGTTATTAAAGTATTAAAATTGATGTTTCCGCAATGATATCACAGTTTCATTGAGGTTAATTTTTTGGAATAATGACCTATGGTGGAACCACTGTGCGACGGGACGCGGCGCTCGCGAGTCTTGATTCTTGATGCGCGCTCTCTCTGTAAACAATAAACAGCAATTCAATCCGCTTCCATCACCGCGTGCCGCGTGTCCACCATACATACCCACCTAGCCGCTGCTGCGCTGGGTGGATGTGCAGATTAAATAAATTATTCTATTATTGCCACCTTTCACTCCCGACAGTGACGACGACTTGCCAGCAAGCAGCCGGCCGGCTTCCTGCCAGGCTACCCAGGAAGGAACACGTACGGTACGGTACGGAACGAAAGTATAGGTATAGGTTGGATTCTCTGCTCGAATAAGGGCATCCGATTTCCAGTTTGAGGCGGATCAACGATAGGAACAACAAACCTCGACAACTCACGTGGGGAGACGGAGGAAAATATTTAGAGTTGTTCGATCAGGTTGGAACTACATATATGAAGGATTGCACTTGTCTAGGGTGCCGCTAGGAGCTTCGGTGTTGATACAGCTAATGCGTCGAACTCCTGGCGAATCATGCTGAGATGTAGGTGGCGTTGCTGGCTTTCCAAAGTGCTTGAAGTGCTTGCCTTGTTTCAACTGGTCAGTCGGGTCCGGTCAAAAGCTGTCCAGTCGCGTCTTTCGCGGGCATCGTAGCCTTCATTTTATTTCCACTAAGGCAGCGTGAGACATCGTAGAGGAAACGAATGTCGCCGGTATTTGCGACTTGCCCGCCTTCGTCGGCTAAGAAGTCTGTCGACGCCCTTCTGGCCCGTATACAGGAGCTTTTATTTTTCGAGAGCCGAAAAGCGCTGACGGGCTTCGGATTTGGCTGCTCGTATTTTCGCTCGCTTTATCACGGCTTGAGCGTTCCTTCGCTCCTCTATCTTCTTCCATGTGTCATCTGTTATCCACTGCTTTCTCTGATTGCGTAGCTCACCCAAATTGGCTTCTTTAGCGGTGTTGAGATAATTCCATATTCTGAATCTACATGCGAAACTGAGCCGAAATCCAAATTTTCATGAATTTTGGTGCCCGGGAACCTATTTAAAAATCAATTTGAAGTTTGTATGGGAGCGATTTGTCGAATCACCCCTCGTCGCATTTTGTACTGGGTGGAGCTGTCAAACAGTTACCCAGCTGTCAAAAGGTGATTTCAAAAAATCTCTTTGAAATTGATTTAAGGTATCAAAATAAAGTTCTAAAAATCTGAAAAAAAATCATAGTGGCTCAGAAAAAGGTGCTCTTTCGTATAAAATCAAAAAATCGATACATTTTTCTTAATTTGAAAACCCAATTGTTATTATCAGTGGCGATGAAGGCTTTCTTGATGGCGCTCCATCGATATTCTACGCTTAAACCTTCCGGAATATTCGTAGTATGCCCTTCGAAGAAAGAATTATGAAACTACATGGTTCTTTTGATAACTTGAATCCTTTTTTTATTTATTCAGACTAGCGTATATTTTTAATAACTATGTGGACTGAGGTTGATAGTTTCTTGTTCTCACGTGATTTGAAAAAGTTTTCTTGATTGGCCACACCCTATTGTCTCCCAGTTCTTCAACCCTGGGTTGCCCGATCGTGATGATTTGATTAGATAAGCATCTCACAATTCGGCCTGCGGTATTGGCCATCAGCTCAGCAGTCTGTGTCACATGCAACGGGTGAATGGTTATTTACACCGGACTGTTTATTATTGACGGAACAAACACGTCAATAGCGCTCCACAGCAATCCCACTATATGGGGGTTTTGGTGATAACTGAAGTAGGTGTTTCTCCATAGCTCTGGAAAATTCTTGAGCTGCTTGAGCACCAAACACTTCTAGAAACGGATGGTTTGACTACCCACCATTCAAATCAGATTAACTTCATTCCACCCCAAGTCCAATTTTCCTTTTCCGAAGGCGGAGGCAAAATTTAAACAGAGTAAAAGCCAATAAGTTTATTGATTCCGAGAATACGCTCTCGCTTTTGATGGAGAAAGATAAAAAAGACGAAAGCCAATTTCTTCCAAGAACTGAAGCATACATATCATAACCGACAGAACGAAAGCGCTACTGCCTGCTGCCAAAGAAACGTATGTTCTCATTGATTGTGGATTGAAATCGATGCTAGTCAAGCGAAGCAGTTTCATTTCTAGGGTTTCATTTATGATTGGATTCGTGTGGGAAGATGAACATCCACAAGAGGGTTGGTCGATTTCTATTTACTGAAGTTGAATTCGATCCGGGGGTTTTGGAGCATTACACCACATACGATAAAGATAACGACTCACTGAAAATGTAATGAAGTAAAACATGCTGACATAGATCAAAGGATTGAAACAGATACTTTGATGTGTGAAGGATGAAAATCTTGATAAGTATTATAAGAAATTATGAATCGCTAATGAAACCTCCTGATTCAAGAATCTAATAAATTATAAATTATATAAATTATTAGCAATTATAAATTATATAAATTATTAGCAATTAGAAAAATAAATCAAGTACAATTTATTATAAACACAATAACTCTAATACAGATTAAGATTTCGCTTGGTTCGGCAGCAGCAAAGTTTTGCGCGCTCGCTTTACTAGATTTTTGCGATTTTTTTTTTCCTCTTCCCTCTGCGGGGCTCCGACGACGGGACGCCAAGCAGTCAGTAGTGTGCGGTAGTTCGGCAGCAGCAAAGTTTCGCGCGCTCGCTTTGCTAGATTTTTGCGAGAGTGAGTTTTTGGAGGCAAAGTGTACAGGCCGCGTTTTCATTCGGTCGTCGTCGTCGTCTATTTGACTGCTCATCTTCGTACGGGGTGATTTAGTGAGTTTTTGGAGGCAAAGTTTACAGGCCGCGTTTTCATTCGGTCGTCGTCGTCGTCGTCTATTTGACTGCTCATCTTCGTACGGGGCGATTTATGATACGATAAATGCAACAAACAACATTTTTTGCGATTTTAGTCAACAGACATTGAAATGTTCGTCACGTCAAGTGTCGGCCCAAGTTCCAAAGCCACGTTGGTTCAAATCACTTTATTTTCTCTTTCGTTAATTTTCGCACTTCGAAAACTATCTGAATGGTTCGTCATCTTCGATGTCGGCATGTGTTTTGTTTTAGTCCAAATGAAAATAAGTGGTTTGATATTAATAGGGTTGCATGAATCACTCCACTTACCAAAGTGAACTCATATCATGCGCCCTTTCCCCTCCCCACTAACAAAAAGTCCTTCCCATGACAGACGTGGAGACGCAGAGGTGATCTCGGTCTTTAGTAAGCAACGCACGTCATAATAACATTCCTTTCCTTCCTCGATGACCGTAAGGACGTGGCCGGCGCCGTTATTGACCTAATAAAGTTTGGAATTCTCGAAGATGCACATTGAGGACGGTAAGCTACTCCCAAGCTCCGTCTGTTGGTTCCTTGTGCAACTTCGATTGTTCTGGTCAATCACGGAGTAGCAACTACGAATAGTACGGTCATCTATGCTCATGCTCATGCTACAGATTAAGATTTCGCTTGGCTTCTTTGTGCATAAAGCATCTTCGCGCCTTCCACGTGATAACGAATGCGAATATTGTCATTGACTAAGGAAGTTGATTGATTAATTTGTCTTTATTTAAGAGACTTTCAGCCCTTGGCTGCGCTAAGGATGTTTTTTGAGGGGCCAAGGAACACTAATCAGAGGACCAGGTTCTTTCTCAGAATCTCAGTAGGGTCGTTATTCTAAAAAGTAGAAGAAAACATACTTCCCATCACACACCATAACTTATTCTAAGGTCACGGAAATGTCACAAATCATGCGAAACAGTCCAAAATGATAGTTCCGGATCGGGTAGTGTTTCTTGTTTATTCTTTTAAAGCTCCAGTCTAAAGTAAATCAACCAAATCAAAACAATGGAACACCATTGATACTCTGTGTCAGTCAGTCTCAGATAGACAGACAGTTAGTCAGACAGACGGCTTATCAACTTCGGTTGCATTTTTTACAGCGCCAGGCAGACTGATTTTAGCGGGTGCCTGCTCGCGGTTACATTTGAGATTGAGATGTTTCAGCTGCGAAACGGGGTTAACATTTTTGTTATTTTGGGATATGCTTCTCGCATCCGGACAAACACACCCATTTTTTGTGATGTGCCTGCGCGGTCAGACAAAGCAAAACGAAAAGCAGAAACCGTATCTTTGACGTCGTCTAATGTTGATGTTACTGAGAATTTGTTGTATTTTGATAATGCGTGAAAAATCACAGGGTATTTTCACGCAGCAATTTTGCAATCTATGAAACGCGTTTTATATTTGATTCTGTTTCAGGATGCCTAGTCATTTGTCATTCTTTCTTGACTTCTTTCTCTGAGTTCTTCAAGAAAGCTTGGTTCAAACTATATTTCTAAATCCATTTGTTTTGCAGAATAAGCCAATAGCGACTATCTGTGACCATGACCAAACGAAATTGTGTTGGGAGATTTATCGCATGAATTGAGCATGAGAAGCATTAGATTGAGCATGAGCATGAGCATGAGATGACCGTACAATTCGTAGTTGCTACTCCGTTACTGACCAGAACGGTCAACATTGCACATGGAACCAAATGGATGGGGCCTGGGTGTAGCTTTCCATCCTCAATGTGCAATTTTGAAGGTTCAAAACTTTATATTGTCAGTACCGGCGCCGGCCACGTCCTTACGGTCATCGGGGAAGGGAAGGAATGTTGGTGTGACATCCGTTGCTACTAGAGACCGTGTGTACCTCCGCATCCCCACGGTTGTCACAGGAAGGAAGTTTGTTACAAGGGAAGGGAAGGGATAGATAGTTCCATAGATCTGGATTCACATTGGTAAGTGATGTGAGCTATGCAACCCTTGATATGGTTTAGTCTTCCGCCAGCCGGCTGTCGGAAGAATACAATAATTTTATTGTATGTTTGTGTATTAAATTTAATTATATACCGGGTATGAATATTTTTTAAACCACGCTTATGCCGGATCAACTCGTAATAACGCACGTTTTAAGCTTATCGTTTCTCAGTCAGAAAATAAACTGTATGCAATTCCGTTTAGTGTCACTGCCAATGCTGAAAAACCGAAACCCGCGCCGTAGCTTTACGACAAAACTGGACAACTAACAACTAGAATCGTTGCTTTTGAGTTTCATCTATGTTCTTGTATTATTTTTTTCCGCGTTCCCGTGTTAATAAGATTGCGGATAATAAAACCGTTGTACATATTTATTATCCGCGAATGTTCGCGACGCGTAATATAAGTTGAAGATGTGATGAACAAAAAAAAATATCTTTAAAAAAACCGAAATTATGGTACTCGGCACGAATAAATCGACGCGGAAAACGTAGTCTACTTGTCACTGTACCGTACGGTAATCTTGACCTTTCTAAAGAAAGAGATGCTTCGCCGTTTTGATCGCTGATTGCCTGCTTGTAAATCTGAAATAGAAAAAGTAATTAATTGTGATACGTTCTCCACTGTTATATTTTTGTAAATTGTTATTTATATATAGTTTAAATTTACCTCCATCCCTCTGAAACAAACGGTATATTAGCATGAGAAGCATTAGATTGGGTCAACAAAGTCGATTTTTAGGAACAAAGCTTTTTCGATTCCTTTTAGCGTCCAAAACAACTGTGCAAAATTTGGGTGCGATTGGTTACATCTCCGTAGTCCGCATTGCGTTTGAAATTTGTTTGGAGTTTAGTATGGGAAAACATCTTTTTTCGAATTTGTCTCATAAATTGATTTTTTTTGTCTAAAGGATATACATAAGTGACCCGATTTTGTCAGCCCCTTTTCGGAACATGTTTTTGCTCTCTTAAAAAACTTAAACAGTTTTTCAAACTTTTTATTTCTTTATGTTTTGCATCTCAGCTGTAGTTTGATGATAAATATTAATAAATTGCTTAAAATGTGACCGTAAGATAATGAGAGCAAAAGTTTGTCGCAAAATGGGGCTGACAAAATCGGGTCCTTACTGTAACTAATACCGTTGTAGTAAAGCCTAGGATATGCCGAAAAACTTTGCCAAAGATCGCAAAGTTATCCGACCCTTGTGACAAAAGTTATTACGCTCAGATCGTCTGATGGTGCTTAACTTTTAGCATGTAAAGAAATAATATCAATAATAAAATCCCAATTTTTGACCTGAATTAACAAGAGTATAACATTTTCTACAAGCGTCGGATAAACTTGCGATCTTCGGCAAAGTTTTTCGGCATATCCTAGGCTGTACTTTAACGTCATTAGTTACATGGTTTTAGACAAAAAACTTCAACTTATGAATAAAATGCGAAAAAGTACGTTTTCTCATACTAAATTCCATACAAGTTTCACTTCCAAATTTTGCACAGTTGTTTTGGGCGCTAATATAGGTTTAAAAAGCTTTGTTCCGGGGTGATGCGATCAAATTTAAACTTTCCTCATACAACGTTGATCCAAACTAATGAGCATAGATGACCGTACAATTCGTAGTAGCTACTCCGTGATTGACAAGAACATTCGAAATTGAACAAAGAACCAACAAACGGAGCTTGGGAGTAGCTCCCACTCTCAATGTGGACTTTCGAGAATTCCAAACTTTATTCACCTTTCAGGACGCGCGCCATCAAGCAGCTGAAACTGCTCCATGCTCGCGCTGTATACGGCGTGCAAGGTTTTTTTGGTAGTTGTATTTTTTACAACGGCGCGCGTCCTGAACAGTTAAGTCAATAATGGTGCCGGCCACGTCATTACGGTTATCGAGGAAGGAAAGGAATGTTAGTGTAACGTACGTTGCTACTAGACACCGAGATCACCTCATCTTCTCCACGACTGTCACGGGAAGGAGCTTTTGTTAGTGGGGAGGCGGAAAGCTACATGATCTGGATTCACTTTGGTAAGTAATGTGATTCAGGCAACCTTTATTTGAATCAAAACACGTATTCATTATGACTAATTACACATGCCGACACCAAAGATGACGAACCATTCAAATCATTTTGTCAATGCATAAATGAACGAAAAAATACAAAAGGTGATTTGGAAACTTGTGCCGACACTTGACGTGACGAACCCTTCAATATTTGTAGGCTTGGTTCTATAAATCATCAAATAGTTGTTTTAACCCTAAAAGGGATACCTTCATAGCCTCAGTTTCGTCACCTCGCTGAGTGTGTTCCATCAAAGACGAGCTCTGAAAGGCGCCTGGGGTCCAATGGATCCCAGGTATCCCTTTTAGGGTTAATATGAAACGAACTCACCGATAAAGTTTAATTAAGTTCATCGCTGCCGAGTATGCTGATCAACTACTCGTCAATAAAGTTGGACGACAATAAAGAGAAAAAAAAATGGTATTTATAAATTCAGTCTTTTTACTTAGATATTTTCTAAGATTTTGTGGGATTTCGCCATAACATTCTTAAAGCAGTTCATCAAAAAGCATTTTAGTGAATTGAAAAAAAATCATTTTAAAGCACGGGTCTTTTGTTAATGGTCTACGCAAATCAATATATAAATATTTGATATTCGTTAGCATTGCTCCAGAAATTTTCTTCAAAAAATTCTTAAAAAAAGCATTTTTATTATTGACTTTTTTTAAATAAAAGCATTCAGAAGTTGCTTCAAGACTTATCCCTCAAGTTCAACACATAAAATGGTTTAGCATTTTTAAGAAGCAGTACACTACCTTGTCTAGTGTGCTGCTTCTAAAAAAGCTAGTACAGATGAAAACGTTTTCAACACAATGCGAACACAGTGACGTTCCATTAGGAATTGCTTGCTGCCATAGGAAACACTCACTCAATTATTTTGCAATTCGTTCATTCTCTTCAACACACATTCTGACGCGAGTTTGCGTCTCTCGCAATCAGATAAAGTGTTTTGCTATCATTCTCTGTTTGCCAAAGATAAATGAAACAACGCTGAGTACAACTCAAAGCTATTAATTATGCGTTATTATATGGAATCACGCCACTTGGGCGGTGGCTTCTATATTCGTATGTTTTCCACTATAACTCAGTCAAATTTGAACTAATTGACACAACTTTTGGAATGTGGTGAGATAGGTATTGTATCTACCCGTGTACAACATTTCAAGTCTATTGGTTCAAAATAGTGGAAAACAGACGAATATGGAAGCCACCGCCCAAGTGGCGCGATACCCTAATTTGTCGGATGATTATTTTTGTACTTTTTTATCACAAATGTTAGTAGTATCCCAGGAGTGATACAGCGTATCACCATAAATTCCATACACAGTTTTGAATTTGAACTTGAATATTTGTACTCTGTGCTGGTGTTGTAGTAATGTTGAGATTTCGAAATTCTGCCCATGATTCTTCCTTCAATTCCTTCCAGAATTCCTCCTTCAAATTCGTTTCCAATTTCTCGCAGAGTTTTTCCTTGAAATTATCAAAGAGTTTTGATTTTTGGATTTCTCCAGATTTCTCAAGAATATCCAGAGGGTTTTACGTATTTGCTTCCATGAATAGCTTCCGAGTTTTCTCGCGCTTTTCGAGGTTTTTGACGGGGTCTCTGCTAGAATATGTACCCCGACCTTCTTCCAGAGTTTCTCGCTGGATTCCTTCCGAAAATCTTTCCAAAAATTTTCCAAAGCTCTTCCAGGAGTTTCTCTTAGTGGTTTCAGGATAGGTTTCCAAAAGTGTCTCTTGGGATTTTGCACAAGATTTTCCTGTGTTGTTTTTCCAGAGACAGTTTTCAGATATTTCTCGTGAATTTCCTTGCGGGATTTCGCCCGTGGTTTCTCCCCGGATAACTTTTAGAAGTTTCCAGAGTTTCTCTATAAATTTCCCCAATATATCCTCCTGGAATTAGTCCAAGAAGTTTTTTCCGACATGTTCCAGTTTCTCTCAGGATTTCTTCCGTAGTTCCTCTCGAGATTTCTCGACAGTCTTTGCGGATGTTTTCGTAAAATTTGGCCAGGATTCCTTCAGAAATTTCTCCGGGAATTTCTTACAGGAAATCTCGTAAGATATCCCAGGAGATATCCCGAGAAATCTCTTTGAAAAAATCCTCCGAGAACTTCAGGAGTAATTTTTAAAGGAATCCCAAAGAGGAGCATCAAGAATCTCGGGATAATTTCTGGTACAGATTCCGGGAAGAGCTCTGGGAATAATCCCGAGAAAATCTACAAGAAAATAACCTCCGGTGGATCACTGCAAGAAATAATATAACCAACAAGGGAAAGTCTTGGTAAATATCTGAAAAAAAAATACGGCACGAATTCCATTAGAAATACCAACAGTAGCTCCAGCAGAAATCCCAGAAGGCTCTCTAAAACATCTAAGGAAATAATCAGGATAAATTCTGAAAAACTGTGCCAACTAAAATCCCAGGAATAACACAATCAGTGTTGAAAAATTCATTTCGTCATATCTAAATTCAACCACCTACAGCTCATTTCAAAAGCTGAACCTGAGAATATGGTATATGAAAAACTTGTGCGACTAGACCAGTTCTGCAAGAAAGTCATGGAAAAACCGCTATTTTTCCAATATTTAGGGTAAATGTCACGGACTACCTTCGAAAAATCCCAATGATATTCACGGTGAATATCATTTGGCATTTTTCAAAGGTAGTCCGTGACATTTACATCAAATATTCGAAAAATAGCGGTTTTTCCGTGACTTCCTTGCAGAACTGGTCTAGCCGCACAAGTTTTTCATATACCATATTCTCAGGTTCAGCTTTTGAAATGAGCTGTAGGTGGTTGAATTTAGATATGACGAAATGAATTTTTCAACACTGAACACAATCAAGAGGATTCCCGAGAGAAACACTAACAGAAAATCCTTGACTACATCTGCGGTACATCTTGAGAGAAACTCTTGAGGAGATCTCGGAATAAATCCTGGTAGAAACCCACGGGAACTGAGAGCAATACTGGGAAAATCTCTAGAGTAATTCTTAATGATCTGTAACTGTATGATATGAAATTCTGTATTTAAAAATTCCAAATCGGAATTCCTGAACCCTAGAAGATTCTCAAGGAAGAATCCCGGAAAAAAGTTCGAATCTTGGAAAAATGCTAGTAGGAATCCGGAAGGAATTCAAAAAGGAATACCAAGACAAATGGCGTGAAAAAATACGGAAGGAATCGTGTAAAAAATCCTGAGAAGAATTTCAGAAGGTATTTCCAAAGAAATCCCAGAAAGAAAATCTGACAGAATTTCTGGAAAAATCAATGTAGCCAATTTTCTAGATGGATACACTAACACTACATAATCGAAAACTTTTTTATTCAGACCCATGATGTAGTAAACTCTATTTCTGAGTAGATCTACAAGTAATAAAATTCGCTTCTTTTTATTCATACAACCCAAAATTTGATTGTTTTTTTCATCGGTGCAAAATTTGAGTATTCCAGGTGTTTCCTAATTGAATAAAATTTCCTGAGGATTCTTGGATTAGACGTAAAAACTTGAAGTATTTTAGGCAAAGTACGTTTAATTGGCAAATTGAGAGATAAATTTGTGAAAAAATTACCACTTGTTTTGGTGGGATTCGAACCCACGACTCCGTTATCGCTAGTCCGGCGCTTTAACCAACTAAGCTACAGAACAAGTTACAACTCTGCAGAATAGAAAGTCAAACTGGATTCGAAGCACCACCCTAAACCGGGTCCGTCTTTCACAACTTTATCTCTCTTTCGGCTCTTAGATGCCAATCTCCCGCACTCTCGCGGCCTACCAACAACAAGTGTGCGCGTATTGTTTTTAGAATGTTGATATTGAAGCTCGACTGACACATACTTCGTCACCAACCATATGATCGGTGCAAACTCAGTATGCGTTGAGCGCTCAACGCGGACGGACGCACGGCCGTCCAACTGCGCTAGAGAGAACGCAACTCATGTATGACAATGATTTTATTGCCCTTTTCCGGCTATACCAGTCGGCTAGTATGTCTGAAATAGACGTAAAAACTTGAAGTATTTTAGGCAAAGTACGTTTAATTGGCAAATTGAGAGATAAATTTGTGAAAAAATTACCACTTGTTTTGGTGGGATTCGAACCCACGACTCCGTTATCGCTAGTCCGGCGCTTTAACCAACTAAGCTACAGAACAAGTTACAACTCTGCAGAATAGAAAGTCAAACTGGATTCGAAGCACCACCCTAAACCGGGTCCGTCTTTCACAACTTTATCTCTCTTTCGGCTCTTAGATGCCAATCTCCCGCACTCTCGCGGCCTACCAACAACAAGTGTGCGCGGTTCCCAGTTTTTTCAGGTAGTAGACACCCTACATTATGAAAAGATCTTGGACCGTATCGGGAATCAAATTCGGACATATTTAGCACGACTTTAGTTTATAGCTTCGCGTAGTCGTTGTCTACAGGGGGTGGCCAAAATGTTTGGGATAGGCAACTTTTTTTTCTCCCACAAAAAAGTTCAACATGCTGTAACTTTTCATAAAGTGCATCACAAATTTTAAAATTTTGATTGTTTGTCAACCTAATATATGTGCATCATTGTTACAAATTTGAGCTCGATTGGTTAATGTTTCGTGAGACTAGAACCGTTCTCATAAAATTCTATTTTTAAGTAATTATTTTTTGAACTGTCATATCTATCCCGCTTCAACAATGCATTAGAACTTTAGACGCACAAATTTCAAGAAGCAAGCTTCAAACAACAGTGAATTTCATTATTCTGTTCTTGCTTAAAGCTTAAAATAAGAAGATCAGGTGCGCTGGTTTTGTTTATGAAGAGATTTGTGCTTTCGAAATCGTGAGTAGGGGCCAAAATCGGCCATTTTGGGATTCTAACAAGTCTGTCCTTAAAACATAGGTTCTTTTTAAACTTTGAAAAAAAAAGAAAATATCATGGATTGAAACTTTTTGGATCTTTCTGGAAAAAATGTAAATTTTTCACATCAATGTCATTAAATTATAGTTTTGATATCAAAAGATTTTCTACTTCTGGTCTCAAGATATCTCTAAAAATATATAATAGAGCCTATTTGGAATAAAGGAAAAACAAATTTTGAAATTTTTGTGTGGTATTGTAAATTTGACCTATTTTCCTCTATATGGGTAAAACTGTCAAACCGGTATAACTTTTTTCGTCGTGTGAAAATCGTCTTCTTTATGGCTCTACGTCTGCACTGGACTTGGCATGCCTCGTTTCAATTTAGAGTTCTTTGAGCACTTTCACAGTTATTAATTGAAGATCTTTCTTTACCTGCCATTGCATGAATTTGTATATTGTGAGGCAAGCACAATGATATCGGAGTCGAGAAAATTTTCCCGACCGAAACGAGAATCAAACCCGCCGTCTCCGGACTGGCGATCCATAGCCTTAACCATTAGGCTAACCGGAGACGTGCGAAATAACATAACATAATAACATTTTAAAACGTCATATTAAGTACCAATATATTGTTGATAAACGTTCAAAATTTCATTCAATTCGGTTCTCTGGTTTCCGAGATGTGACAGCTAAAAAATAAGTTGTTTAAAAATAGTGTTTTACGAAATCGGTTCTAACTTCGCGAAAGAATAACCAATCGAGCTCAAATTTGTACTAATGATGCACGTATAAAAGGTTGACAAACAGTCAAAGTTTAATATATTTTTTATGCACTCTATGAAAAGTTACGGCTTCTTGATTTTTTTTTGTAAGAGAAAAAAAGTTGCCTATCCCAAACACCTTGGCCACCCCCTGTATCAGAGCTGGAGACCCAGACACTTTACTTTTTATTTCATCAGTCCAATCTATAATCATATTTCTCTGCTTTCGAAAAGCAAGTTTTTACTGTACGACAAATAATGTGAAAAAAATTGAAGTTTGCTCAGCAGATCTCAGCAGATTTGCATATTGCACCGCAAACAATACACTCTGAGGCGGAAAGTTTTGCCCATCGAATGGTTTGCTGCATCCCACATCATCATCTAGGAGTCGCTCTTACTACGCGCAGACTCCTCTCCTTCCTTTGAACCGCATTTTAATTAGCCTATTCGAACCTGCACCACCGGCTATAATTACCATTAATCTTCATTTAAATATTTATAAAAGCGAGTAAGAGCTCCGGACGGTTTAACAGTGCGAGACGATTGTTTTGGCGTGTCGGATGACGTTTTATGGGCATTCTGTACACACTTACTGGGCACGATACGCGGCCTAGAGGTGATGCCGGTGGTAGAGGTAAGGGGCATTCAGTAGGTTATTTCTTTATGGGGGATGATAATTGCTGCAAAAAGTTATTACCACCCATCTCTTATAACTGTATCGAAGTGGCAAGTTACTGCGCAGTTCAGGAAACACGTGTAAAGTGTTCTAAACTGTTTGTCAAACTGTAATAAAGTTTGTTTGCTTCGGAACCGGGGTGCTCTGTTTACCAATGTGTGAGATAGATGAGATTTCATTATCAAGAGATAAAAATAGGTATACTCTAATTGTTAATCAATGCCACTGAAGTCTCGTTTCTACATTCAGGTTCGCAGCTGTGTGTTTACGGATGCCCGTTATGTTTTTGTGTGAAAATCATTTGTAGTGCAAATAATGTCTTTGAATGTTCTATCGAATTCTCTGAATGTCAAAACCCCAGTAGAGAAAAACATTAAATCTTGACTTACCGGACATGAAATGGAGCAGGATCGCCGTAATGGGATACAGCGAGGGGCTGTAGGTGATGTCGGGGCACGCGTAGCCGAGGACGCCGACGACCCGATCTGCCACCGCCCGGCCTTTCCGCGTCAGGTGGTACGGCAAACAGTGGGTGGAATCGACGAAGGGCGGCAGCATGATCGGTTTCTCGGGCAGTTCTGTCGTGCCAAAGACCTGCAATTGAAGGGAAATAAAAATCCACCGTCAGTTGTTGGGTCCTTAATTTACCCACAAGAATTGAGAACGCACCTGATTCACCATATCCCAGTAGAAGCCATCCAGCATCGTTTTTCCGACGTGGTGTTGGGTGCAGAGTGCCGGCCATAGTTGCGACCGAATGGGCGAGTTGGTGGGCCACGAGTTTTCCCTTAGCACTAGTTTGGCTTCGCGTTTCTTACCTTGCTGTATGAGTGATTGCACATCTTGAAATGTTTTTAGATTTGGTTTCTTCCCTGTGAAAGATAGAGGAGAAAAAAGTTTGTTAGAACTTAACTGAAATTTATTGATATTGATTGTCTAAAAACGAAATCCCAAGTAGCACTAGAAGAGGTTCTTAGAACCGCCATAAAACTAAAATAAAAAGTATAAGGCTTTATGACGGTTCTAAAAATCTCTACAAGACTGATTGGTCATCAAAATGCTATTTTGGCATCGTATCAAATATTGTTACACACTTAGGTTAAATTGTGAAAAATTCGTGTTCTGGTGGGATTCGAACAAACAACTCCGTATTCGCTAGACCGGCGCTTTAACCTACTAAGCCACAGAACGATTCTGCGGAATAAAAAGTCAAAGTGGCTCCGAGCCTTTTTCACAAATCCATCACTTTTTCGACTTAGATGCCAACTTCTTAACACGCTCGCGGTTGTGCCTTCTAACTTGTACGAGAACAAATTGTTTTTACAATATAGAGACTCATACTCGTACTCTTACACTCAGCGAAAAAAACTAGCGAAATTCATCGAAATACCTTATGAAAATTTGCTATAACTAATTCTTATGGATGACATAAGAATACCTTATGAAAATTGATCGTGCTTGCTATGACAAATTTCATAAGGTAGACTTATGAAAAGAACAAAAAAAAATCTTAAAATGATGCAGACTGGATTCGATTCATGAACGTCGGGATCACCGAGCCCGTGTTTTATCCACACGGCTACCGACGCTTGAGTTGCTAAACATGAATAAAAGCCAAGCTGTGAGACGATTTTACGTCATAGAGTGATCTTATGAAATTCATCCGAATCATTATGAATTATTTAAAGGCCGTTTCATAAGTTGGGCCTTATGGAAATCTTAAGGTTATTTGGCTGAGTGTAGTCGAAAGAGAGATGGAATTGTGAAAAAAGTAGTGTTCATGATGTGGGCTCGGAGTAAGTTTTGCTATCTATTCTGCAGTATCATTATCTGTTCTGGGGCTTAGTTGGTTGAAGTACCGGTCTAGCGAATACGGAGTTGTGGGTCAGAATCCCATCAGAACTCGAGTTTTTCACAAATTAATGTCTCAATTTGCCAATTAATCAATATCTTGTGTCTTCTGATTTTCAAGTTTTTACAAGAACTGGTACAAACGCAACAAATTTGCAATATTGACAGAACTCGGAACACATAGAACGCCCCCACCCAAGGGACAGATATAAATCATAAAATATTAGAAGGGAATACGATAAATTGCTGTTAATTGCTATCTATTTATTTACCAACCCTTTCAAAGGCTAACTGCAGTCGTTAACCTCGCCGCTAGAGCCACTGATGTAAGAGAGAGCGATATTTACACAAAAAGGTTTTCCGACTATCGACGACGACGACGACAACGGCGGCGCCAGCAGCCAGTAGTGGGTATCGGAGACGGTTGAATCAGGTGCGCTGGCTGGCTCTTGCTGCCTGCGTTCAACAGCAAAGTGAATAATTGATGTGTCAATACAGTGAGTGGGTGACGATGACCCTCAAGTCTCCACCCACAACAGCGAGAGGTGCAGCATTATTGGGCGATAGTGCGTCATCTTAGTAGGGGGTATCGATTCTGGATCGAATTTTACCGCCAGTCAATAGGGGGTGGGTGGTGGTAATTGAAACATGGTTTGTAACGAGTTAGTCTATATATTTACAAAATAACAATCGCGTACAAAGTATACACATTCCACCCAACTATTTTGTTCCTTGATATAGACAGCGAGGGATGCACAGAGCGCTTCTTATCGCCTACGAATGTACTCCGTTGACCTCGTTCAACTTAGTAATCTGCTCTGCTGCGTTTCACAGTCGAGGAGCCTAAGGCAATCATGCGTTCTGCCAATAGATTACACGCAGAAAACTTTTAAAGGATCAAAGGCTTATACCTACGACAACACAACATCCCCCCAGCTCCACTTGTGGTGCAACGCAAACGGTCGAGATCCACTTTAGGACCGATAATTGCTGCTAAAGTTGTAACTGCGTTAGATTGATTAGCTTTGCGCCCTACTGACGGCACTATTGGCAGCCATCAAACTATGATTGATGTGTAATTGGTACTTGAGAACACCCAGTCAGTGGCACAAACTTGATGGCCTTCAGTAGTGACTATCGTGATAAACGTCATCTGTACCATGCGCTACGGCTATACGGCAGTCCTCCTTTTTTCAAGTGATTATGGGGCGTTCAAGTTGAATTTGAGCTTAAATACTCGAAAAACTAGATTGTTGCTGATATCATTATTCTCGAATGACTGCAGCTCAAATAGATACAGAAACAATTCATGATCGGTGCGGCTAACTCTAAACAGTAAATAAATTTGTAATAATCACACACCGTAATTTCTGGTGATGTACTCATTTTTAAAAGTAATTTCACTCGATCACGTTATTACACTGATCGCGTAAACACTGATTGGTTGCGAAAGATGTCCAACAAACCCAATGCACCTGATACGCAAAACTATCCGGAATATACGAGAGGTGAAGGCTCTGACTCTCAATTAGCAGTTCAGAGTATGAATTC